>NC_087064.1:30454376-30754126 GCF_963678635.1 Symsagittifera roscoffensis
CGTGTTTTAGGGTCACAATAACCTTGATCGTTTTTACAAGGTAATCCAATTCCTTGATAGATCATTGTGTTTGTCAGATAAATCTCGTGTGAGTTGTATTTTTTCGAGTTGTTTTTTCCAATCGAAAAACATTATTTCTTGATGTCCTCTAGTTTTTGTGTCTGCTTTGCAGTTTGAAGGATTATTTATACCAATGTGTGGTATCCAGTGCTTATCGTGTATTTCATAGTTAATCTTCCGTGTGCGCCGTTGTATGGGTATTTTTCATCTAGTTTTATATTTCCTTGATATCTTTCAAGTTCTGCTTGATGTACAGAATCGGCAAAGACTGAAAATATACTAATTTTCTGTCGGTGTTTTTTATTTCTTGTGATATTTAGTCTGAGTATCTCGTTTTTTACAATCATCGGGATTGAGATGCAAAAGTCGTTCTATATTACTTTGGTAGAATGATTCGTGGTCAAGTCGGTTTTTATTTCCGTTTGAGACTTGTGAACAATGTACTTTCTTTTCGGAAAATGTTGCTGTAAATTTATATCCTATAACTGTTGTTGCTCGGGCTTTTGAATAGAGTGTCGCTATTACATTTGTAGTTTCTATAGCTTGTGGTTCTGTTCGCATGGTGATACTTGATTTATTGCATATTTGTGTAGTGTTTTTTGTTCTTTTCTTCACAATCGTAATGTGTTACTAATAAGTCTTGGGGTCCTGTGCGGGGAGAAGGATTTATGTCTGATCGGAGATTATGAGAAAAAGGAGTTGGAGAAAAATCAATATTTTTAGAATATACATGTGTATGATAATCCTGAGTACGGGTTATAAAATGTGATGTAACCAATTGTCTTTTTGGTATATCTCTATTTATATATTACTTCAGTTGTTATAAATGGTGGTGGTAGCGATTGAGCTGTTATATTTGGTGGGTTTAATGGGTAAGGATGTTGAGCAATGTTGTTTAGTTTAACCGTGATTTCAAATTTTAATTGTAGACAATTTTGTTGGAGTATTTGGATGTTATGGTCACGAATGTCTTCGTGATATCTGGTCTATATTGTAATCTATTAAGTGCCCAGTTGTGGAGTCGGTTACTTTTCTGGGTGTTGTCCAAATAATGGTGGGGGTGCTGTGAATGTGTTCCAGTCTAATCTTAAAGGGATATTTGTTGATGATTGTTTCTCGATATCTAGCGTCGAGGTTATTTGGGAAATTGAAAGGAAAAGGCGTCGATGAAATCTGGCTTATTGATGGTGTTGACGGTAGTGATAACGTTTCTGGTAGTGATGATGATGTTGTTGTATCTGTAGAAATATCTATTGGATCATTTATTAAATTTGGTTCACCTTGTGTGAATGATTGTGTTGTCCAATATGGTAGTCGTGATGTTTGGTTTTGGGGGGTTAAAGGGATTTTCACGTATTTGTTCAAGATGTTGGTGTTGAACCTAAGTAATCTGAGGGTAGACTTGAGGTGCTACGTCGTGAAAGAAGCGTAGGGTTTCCTGTAATATGCTAATTGGGTTTTCCGGAGTACTTGGTGATGGGGAACTCGGGGTGTTTGAAAATTTCTATTTCGTCGTGGATGTATAATTTGTCTATTTATTTCAACTGTATTTTGGTTTTGACTAATATTTTGTATTCTACTTAATTCTTGTGGTAGTGTTGGGTACAAGTTATATGTTGGTTCACTTAGAGGTGCCTGTCGCTGAACTGGTTCTAGTGGTTCAGATAAGCGAGCGTGTCGTTCTTCAAAAGTATATGGGTTATCTTGGAAAGAAATTCGTGTAGATGTTTGGGGGTTTTGGGTAGTTGTAGGTGGTGTCGGGTTTTCTTGGGATGTTGTCGGTGAAGACTGACTGTGTGGTTGTTGGTTAGCAATTTTTGAGGGTTTTTTAATTTATTTCTTTTTAGTGAAAAAATTTATGTTTATTGTAGTATTCTTCTAGAAAAAAAATTAAAAGGATTGTTGCTAAGGCAAATGTTATGACTGCCTTCTTTATACATTTGCATATTGTCAATATGAGGGATGATAAAAATGTTATAAAAATTACAAAGAGTAAAAAAATATCTGTTCTACTAAAAATGGTTCGTATCATTTAAATAAATTTTGGGTTTTCGTACCTGTGAATATGGTCAATGGCTTTTGAAAGTTGAAGATATAGTTCAAATATGGAATAGAAAATTTAAAAAAATATTGCAAAAAATGATTAAGATTATTACAAAAGCTTCAAAGGTATCAGAAAGAAATATGAATAAAAAGTTTAAATATTGTTAAAAAGTTTATGAAAATGTTGAGAATTATGTTGACTGATCGAAAGAAGAGCATTTAAGAAATGGCTTCTTGATTTTTTTTTGTTGTTTGGGGCAATTTTCAAGTGTGGTCGAATTATTTATTGGTTTTTTGACAAGTGCATTTGACAAAAACAGTTTTCTTCATAGAGTAAACAAAAAAATAAAAAATTCAACAAATTTTTAAAGATTTTTTTAAATTTCTTTGAAAAATACAGACCACAAGATATTTCACCCATAAATATTTTTAGCTTTGTTACACTAAAAATTGAAATTCTCGATTTTCTAGGATGGCCCTATTACATCTTAGAAAAATTAACTATTTTATACGCAAGGTTTAACTTTATAGGGTTTCTTTTTCACTTTTAAAAGGAATCTATAACACATGTGCTATACACACACAAGTAAATAGACAAGCAAGTGTAGCACGCATACTATTTGCAGGATTTTTTGGAATTTTTTCATCATCAATAAACAAAATTCTTCTAGACGCACAAATAAAAGAATATAACACAAAAATAGCGACAAGACAGAACACGTACGACAAAGAACATAATAAAATAGAAGTAACGCCTACAGCACCACAGTTGCCACCCCTACCACATAACCATCCATTATCCTTAGTCCCACGAAATTTCCAAAATTTAGCAATAACACATAATCCAAATTTTAGACCAAACATATCGCAAAGTCCCATACAACATATAATGACACATCATTCACAAGATGAAAATACATATGAACAAGTTATCGAACAACCCCATACCACCGCTTTTCAGTCTCAAAATAATAATTTTTTTAGCCCACGAGGATCCCTACACCGCTCAAATTCCCATCCAACCAACCTCAACACTCCAATTACAATAATTCCACTTTTTGCTTTCCCGCCACCCGATTTCCCAACTAGTAATATAACATCAAGCATGAATTCAGACACTAATTCAGATATTTCAGTTTTATACTCCATTTCACAACTCAATAACCCTAATATAGAAACCCCTGATGAATTTGCAGACTCCGAACCATCTCCATCCAATAATTTTCGAACCAACTCCTCAGTTTTTTCAAAGTCCCCTTTTCAACCAATGTCCCCTTTTTCAAAGTCCCCACCAAATAACCCACTTCCGTCCATTTCTACACCCTCTTATGCAGACCGATCATTTCATTCAGACCGATCATCCAATTCTCCAGATATTCCCCAAATCTCCCAAGAACTCGATAATTTTATCACCCTACAACAACAACTATTACACCCTAACACCCTCACTATAAATCAGATTTCTTCCACAATAGAATCCTCAAACCCACCTACCCCTACACCCTCTTCAGCTTATACTGCATCATTAGCACAATCATCCACATCCACCGAATCATCAAATAGCACTAACCGAGCTTATCGCACTTTTAAAAGGAAATTCCCGAACCATCCATTCCCGACCAAACCAGGAACAGCCTGCGAATATATTAATCATCCACACCACACCAACACGAAAGATTTTCTAGCAATCACCTTACCCTCATTCCCACAATATACAATAAACACACCTAACGACACTAACGACACACGTAGTTTTGTAGATGAACATGTTTTAATGCCTACACTTCATTGGACAACATATTATCATTTTACTAATCCCCTTTGCCTACCGTTATCTAATACTCATAACGATATAGAAAGGAATAAAGATATACTATATCGACTCACCACACCAATAACACATAGACAATTTACTTATATGGGATATAAAAATCACTAAAAACATTCACTGCACCCCGAGCTAACGAATTTACACTAGAATATTACGACCATAATATCATCCGAACTAATCAAGACCAATTTTTAGATGACGACCGCTTCGCTAACCCACAACTAACAGAAAATTTTTTCATCAAAACACCATATGTATTTACACTCAATATATTTGATCGAAAATTTGATCACATCATTTCTGAAGCACTAACTGACATGCAAGCTTACGAAAGTTTTAAAGAAAAATTTCAATTATTTTCACTAACCTTCCACTTCCTTGCACCACATGAACGCGATTTGCACTGCTCACACGACATTATTTTACGCACTAAACGAACCCACACATATACATATTATCGCTTCATACAAAATCATTTTGATCTACACAATCCATCAAGACAACCACACCACCGTTTTCAGTTTCTTAACTCTAAATACACTTCGCCATTTTTTCTAAATTTCACATATTGCATCAAAGATACTAACCTCCACGGCATCCTCCGCAATTATGACCCAAAAACACAAATGTATATATTTTGTCCCATCACGAAGACCTTTAATGCAGAAGAATCTAGACCCTTCCTTATCCCACATGAATTTATCCAACCTATAGATATCCCTATATTAGAATTCATCCACAATACTAAATACAATCACAAAATATATAATCTCATTTAAAACAAACCTTATGAGTTTGCAGTTGGCACCGAAGAACTAAAAACTATTAAAGCACTTCAATTGCTTTGGCCACTGCTTCAAACTAAAAACATCATTCGCATACTAGCAAAATTACTAACAAATTCCGACATGATACACGACATCTTCCCCCACGGTTTTTTCCCCGACGACTAACAGGTAAGTATAATTTATACATATTCTTCACTAATAAATTTAAATTAATACTAACCATTCTTTACTCATGTTTCATTTAGATTTTTAGTCTCCATCCCACGATCATCTGCAAAAAACAGAAAAGAAAAATAAAAAATAAAACTTGTTAAAATTCTTCTAAACTTTATTAATGTTTTGCACTAGATAAATATAATAAAAATCATACCAATGTAGTAAATTAATTTCTAAATTGTTTACCCAAAAGCAGTAAATTTCATAAAAATGAAAATTTGTAACTTAACTTTTCCCCAAAACTAGCAGTAAAATTAAAATTCTATGTAGTAAATTGATAAAATGAAAATGCAGTACTAACCTTTTCATATTTTCATTCACTCGCACATGAATTCTATCCAAACTCGCACAGCTCGCCCACGAAGAATTGTTTAAATAATGAATTTCAGTTTCAAGTTTTCACACTCAACAACTCTAACACACGATAACAAGTTTCAAACTTTCCTTTAACCCGGTTGGAAAGGAATTATATACTAAACCAAACTAACCAACGCAGCTTACTAAACACCACAAATCACAAAATAACAGCATGACTAAGAAAAGAAAACCAACGGTACCCAAACCGGATTAACCCAGTTTAAAACTGGATAATTTATTCTTTTGAAGACTATTATAAAATCTAAGAAAGAAATAATAAAACACAAAAAAGTCGAAGGACAAACCCATAACAAAAACAATTTGATTTTTGAAAAAAGGACACAACCAACGGAACATAAGAAAGACCACCATAAACCCAACATAAAACGTTATCACATAACAAGACCTCTCACAGAAACCGCACGAAATCATACTCCCACTCCTGGCCTAACCCACCAGAGAGGACGTCCTGAGCATGCTCTATAGCCGGCCTAACCCACCGCGCTACATCCACGCTTTGTGACCACATTTCTATTTTTAATAAGAGGTACTCAAGGGTGAGTAACTCTTCAAAATAACCGAACTAAAACAAAATGCTTTTGTGAAAACAACTAACCAAAATCATAATTAAAACACTGAACTAATAAAAATTTTATAAAATGTAAATTATAGTTTGCAGTATATAGACCAGCATACAACAACAAAGACGAACATCCAAAGACAAAATGACCCCACTACACTCGAAAAAGAATAGCCAACCACAACCAATATGCCGTCCACAATCACAACTCAAAGGACTTAGAGTACGACTTGACTTCGCAGAAAAGGACTTCATTGAACTAGACCAATGACCACCTCGATGTTCAAGTATACGTACAGATCCGAGTTACAAGGCATCCCCTCCACGCACAATCTCCACGCCATTCCCAGACGAGGTCGAACACAAAACAAGTTCTCTACATAAAACAGAAAAACCCGTCATAGCAAACCATTCTGAAATCAGATTGATTTCGTTGGGAAACACAATCGTTGTCACAAGAAGACACAACGATTGATGTCCCTAACTCCAGCGTCCTGGAACTTCTCTAACATGAGAAACCGGACCAGAATACGATGTTCGCCAAATACCAACGTCCATCATCCATCCTTTGAATTGCAGAAAGATAATTCTAAAAAACTCTGTAAAACCCGGATGGGTGGAACCTGATCTAAACTATATTTGATGATTGGATAAATTAGATATTTTACCACTGTAAAGTATTTAATATTAACCAATCATGATCCATCTAATTAACAACCCACTTATTTGTAATTGCTGAAATTACTTGTAATTTCAGCACCAGAGAGATTTGAATTTAACTTAGAAATTAGTTGCCTCTCCAAGAGAACTTCAGCAGCCGCAACAAACCAGTATACCCTAGATCTATTGAGCCTAGCAGAGACTAGTTAAACACCCTGAGACTAGAAAGTATAAGAGTAAGATTAGGATCGGTATTAGACTAAGAAGTTGCACAAATCTATCCGGCCGAAAATAAGATAGCGTGACGAGCAGACGGTGTACCCTATCCGAAATTACTCTATGAGTTAACCACATCGGTCCTAACTCACCAGTTCAACCAGTGTCATTGTAGCTATCCGAAGATGCTTTTTTCTTTGATAGCGAATAAACAAGTCTGCTTGTATCAGGGCCGAGCCCTAGTGTTTTAACTGCCTTGATAAAAACTTTGGGTTAGATAAAGCTGATGAAATAGTCAAAACACCAGCATTTTGTTTTCATTTTATCATTTGTAACCCAAGACATCTCCAGTTTTCAGGTGACATTGGCAGAAAATTCCGGCAAAAATTTTGAAATAGCTCTTTAAAATGTCAAAATTGATCTGCAAAAACTACATCAATCCCACTTTTCCGTTCCGTCACTTTTCTCGGAAAGTGGAGCCAAAAATTCAAGAGCAAAATAGTTTTTCTTATTACAAAGTGCTAATCGTGTAATTATGAAACCGAAACATTTCGAAAGATACGCTTTTTTTCTGTTGCTTCTTAACAGTTCAATTTCAGAGCAGAGTTCAGCACAGAGGGGAAGCGGAGCTTCGCATCACTTGCGATACAACACAATCATAAAAAAGCATAAGTCGAAACAAAAATGAAAAATTTTGAAAAAAAAATTAAGTGAACCAAAAAATTCGTTTGTCTGGATTAAGGACACCTAGGGCGTGTTTGATTTTTTTAAAACTTGTTATACAAATGCGGAACGAATTGCGTAAGTTCAAAAATGGGACTTTTCCCAAAATCTTAGCTATTTCTCCAATAAAATAAGTGAGAAGATTGAAAGTTTTCGAATTTTCCCTCAAACCAAACATTTTCTGACAAAAGATTAAGGAGTGGCCGCTTCTTTCGATTTTTATCTCAGAAGTTTTTATCTCAGATTTGATAGGGTAGTTTTAAAAAAAATCAAGTATCTAAGAAACGGTCAAAACTCAAAACTTGGTTTTCCGAAATCCGTATTTTTTTTCTTTAAAAGCAGGTCGTGGCTGGTAAAGTAGAAAAAATTCTAAAATCGGGTTTCTCGGTTAAAAACTTAACATTGCGCGGTATTTTTTGAGCAGAGTAAAAGAAAATCCAAAAAGCTGTTCAAGTGCGTAGCAAATTATAAAGGTAAGCTTTCAATAACGTGTTGTGTTGATTGAACCAATGATATCAGATTTGGCAGAATACTTATCGAGAAAACTCAAAAAACGGTCAACAATTAAGAAAGTCGAGATTTCCGGAAATTATGGCTTTTTTTTTGTTTTAAAAAAAAATTGCGCGTAGCCGCTTATGCAAAAAATATTCACCCAACATGTAATTTCGATTGAGCCCTAAATACTAGGTTTGGCAGGGTAGTTCAAAATAAAAATCAAAAGTTTTCGAAAAATGGCCAAGAAAATAAATGTTTGATTTTTCCGAGGGCCATGTTTTTTGGTGCCAAAATTTTTTTTGGTAATCTGGTAAAATTCTTCTTAAACTTTAGAAAAAGCGCTCGAAATATTGACTTTTCCCTCCAACAAAAACTGTTGTAAATAAATGCAAGTGACCGCTAATGTAATGGAGTTTCCCACTACTCGTTATCTGAACCGAACCCACGAACTCAAGTTTGGGAGGTTATTTTGAGAAAAGTTCAAAAAAATTCAAATAACGGTCACAAAAATTAAAAATTTAACTTTTCCGAGGGCCATAATTTTATGTGTAAAAAAAGTTTGGGCGTAGTCGCTTATGGAGGAGAGTTTTCAAACCCATTCCGTTCATTTAAAACAGAAATCTCATATTTGCTACGTTATTTTTGGCAAAATGATTGGTCATATATTTGCCTTCAGAAGACTTTTTCGAAGTCTGTAGACAAAGCGTTAAAGCAAAAAATACTAGAAGAGTATGCAGGAGATTTTAGGCGGTCTTTCTATGGATATCATTTTTTTTGAAAATCGTTAGAAGAGGTTGTGAGAAAAACGTTAGAAACGTTAGAAGCGTTTCTGAAGTTTCTGCAAAAAGTATTAAAATTTCTAAAGCGTCTCAAAAAAAATTAAAAAACACAACCCCATACACTTTCATAATACTTGTTTTTATCAATCAAAATTTTTTGGCAAACAAGCCAAGCAAGACTTTTGAAATTCAAATTAGCAACTGAACAAAACTTACAAAGCGAAAACAAGACTGAAAATTTTTGAGCAAACACCAGTTGAGCCGGAAAAGAACTAATTTTTTTTTACAAAACCTCAAAAACTTTCAAGTTCCCCTCAAACTACCCAGTAATAACTAGTACGCACCCAGTAATTAAATTTGAATTTTCTTGAAATTGAGCATGTGAGCTGCACAGTTTTTCCACTGAATTTGTTAAACTAGTTGTTAACCCACAAAAGTATTTCAAGAAAAAGTTTTTATTCTGTTTGTTTTGCCCATTTTATACTTGTTTTTTTCTCAAACCCGCCAATCTTCTGCTACTTGTACAGCTATTCTTTTAGGATTCAGACGTGATATTTGCAGCGCAAAATTAATGACTCAAAAAGCTATAGTTTTTCTAATAGCAGAAATTGCTTTGGTTAACGGTTTAAGACTACAGATCACTAGAGAAACACTGAAATTATTTTTGTTTTCAAAAATGTGCATACTTTTTTGAAACTTTTCAAATTTTATATTGTGAATAAAACCAAAGAGGATTTTGAGTTTGTTAGATAAAAAACAGCTCTCCCCCCACCTCACACGAGCATCAATTTCATGGTATACCGAGTGGTTTTACAAGGTTGATTATAAAGACCAAATATGTTTTTCATGGCCTAGTTAATCTGTATTCCAAATTTTATAACAATCCGACAATGTGAACAGAAAAATTTGCAGGTGGGTGCAGCAGGAAAAAGACGACTACCAGTTCCAGGTTTTGATCACTGTGAGTAAAACAAAAGTACTCCACAGATTGACACAGTATGATTCACCATTGAAGCTATTCTATTGGCATTCTCTCAGTCAAAATGTCTACATTAAGATATATACTTAGATACAAGCGGCGTAATTATTGAAACACTTGCAGGCTTTTCGAAACAAACTAAGGATTCTAACGCCTTCAATTGAAAGTTTGAGAACATAGCCGACAAACAGTTAAAAAATTGTGCGTAAAAGCAAGAAAAAAACTATTTTGAAACAATTTCAGCTTGGAAAATTCAAAGAAAAATCTTTTAAGCCTCAAATTTCTAAAAACAATTCATATCAACTATTTTAGAAACTTACTTGGAGCTTAAGGTTTCTATTTGTTTTTCGATAAATTTGACCCGGCTTAAAAAAATTAATTTTTTTTAGCTGAAGTTTCGAAAATTCTAGTTTCTAGAAAAAAAATTGAAAATTTTACTTTGTTGTGATTTTTTAGTCAAACAGGACAACAGTTTTTGAAGAAAAGTGACAAAAAATCAAAACAAATAAAAACTTTTAATTTTTTTTCTGTAAAAACTTGAATTTTCGAAACTTTGATTCCCAATATGGCATTACTGGGCAAATTTTATAATTTCGTTCAAATCATGAATGAAAGGGCTTCACTATTTTATATCACTCAAGTCTCTCCGATGATTATTTGTGATTGCTGATTTTGGGTAAAAAACACATCCGAATACAGAATTCGTCCCCATTTTTCAAATGGTCCGAACAACAATTTTTCAGTTCAGCCACGGCTAATTTAAATGTTTTTGATGGATATTAGATTAGTTTTGATGTATATCACTATTTAAAAAATTTGAATCCAGTGGCCTTAGATATTTCGAAAATTGTTGAAAATTGAATCAAATACATCAAATCATGACTGCGAGTGCTGGAGCATGATATGGTTCTCGGCCTTCTATGACACTTTTTGTGGTACCTGATTTTGCATCGAAAACAAATAAAAACAAGGATAACCGTTTACTGTGCAAGTAGTACAGAATATTCCGACCATAATCTTTAAGAAAATTTCAATTAAATGATGTATTTTTCTGCGTGGTGTGATGAAACGATCTGACGTAAAACTATTCAGTCATTAGTGTGTATTGAAAGGTGTGATGCGTGGTGTGGTGCGTGGTACTATTTTCGCCAGTCATTATAGTAGAATAGTCAAACAGGACAGTAGTTTTTGAAGAAAAATGACTATTACTATGACTGTCGAAAATGTCAAAATTATAGTTTTACGTCAGACCTTTTTTTTAAAGATTATGGTTGGAACATTGTACTACTTGAACAGAAACGGCTATCCTTGTTTTCATTTGTTTTCGATGCAAAATCAGGTACCACAAAAAGTATCAAAGAAGGTCGAGAACCATATCAAGCTAAAGCAGTCGCAGTCGTGATTTGATATACTTGATTAGATTTTCAACAGTTTATTGGCTTCAAACTTTTTTAAGATTCGAAGTTGTTACAAGCGCTTCCCGAAACAATGTGGGAAAACCGCAAAAAAACTAGAGACACAAAATTCGATGTTTTTGCACTGTGGTGCTTCTACTCAGACCAATTCTGGTGATCGAATTATTAACTTTAAAGGAAAAATTTTTGAAGACCCCAATGACGAGTCTTTTTGTGTTAGGGGAGCAATTATTTATGGTTACTTTAGGAGGGCAAATTTCAGGAATAACGCGCGCTTTTAAAAAAAATTATGTGTGATATCAAGGCATGAAGGCAAATTATCGAAGCTTAGCTAGTTGTTGTTCCGACTTTCAAAGGAAACAGAACAGTTATGCTCGGTGTTGTTTTTTTTATTCTGTCAACTTTCGCCGATCGAAACAATAGCTTACGACAAAAAAATTATACCCCATTGGAGATATCGACTTCCTGAGTTCAAATGTTTAAAAAAAGATATTTTGCTTTTGATTATTTTTTATAAAATTCTGGGGGTTTGAAAATGGCCTTGTTCCGGACTAAATTTAGCGCGCTTTAAAGAATTTATTCATTTTGTTGGAAGCGTAACGCAAATTATCTATAGGTGGCGAATTATCCCGCTAAACAAAATCGTTCCAAATTGAATTGAGGCTTGCTAATTAGTCGTATTTGTTTCATACGACTCAAAATTTAACACTTTGATTTTGTCCAAAATTTACAGGTTTTCAATATTTTCTTTTCCCAAAAATTATTCGATATGGTATCGTGTAACGAATCTCTCCCCCACCCCAGTAAAGAAAGAATTGAACAGTTAAGCGTTTACGAGTTTTGTACCTTGTTATCTCCCCCACCCCCGCGCTATTGCAATAGGGGGCGGATAGTTAACAAGATCCGATATGAATTAAGGGACAGTCGGCGCTTTGCCCCGATACTCGAAGTCTTGTTTTTTTTTAAATTCTTGAAAGAATAATTATTGAGGGCGCATTTTTCTCCCGGATTGGGTTGACAGGAAAAAATTAGCGCTGATTCAGAGATATCTGTTTTGTAGAAAAATTTATTGCTAATTCAGGTATATCCCAGTTTTATGAAGTTTTTTAAGAACCTATAAAGAAAGAATTGAACAGTTAAACTTATACAAGTTTTGTACCTTGTTATCTCCCCCCCCCCCCCGCGCTATTGCAATAGGGGGGATAGTTAACAAGATCCGATATGAATTAGGGTACAGTCGGCGCTTTGCCCTGATACTCGAAGTCTTGTTTTTTTTTAAATTCTTGAAAGAATAAATATTGAGGGCGCATTTTTCTCCCGGATGGAGTTGACAGGAAAAATGATCGCTGATTCAGAGATATCTGTTTTGTAGAAAAATTTATTGCTAATTCAGGTATATCCCAGTTTTATGAAGTTTTTAAAGAACCTATAAAGAAAGAATTGAACGGTTAAGCGTATACGAGTTTTGTACCTTGTTATCTCTCCCCCCCCCCCCCGCGCTATTGCAATAGGGGGGGGGGGGGGGGGGGTAGTTAACAAGATCCGATATGAATTAAGGGACAGTCGGGGCTTTGCCCTGATACTCGAAGTCTTGTTTTTTTTTTAAATTCTTGAAAGAATAAATATTGAGGGCGCATTTTTCTCCCGGATGGAGTTGACAGGAAAAATTATCGCTGATTCAGAGATATCTGTTTTGTAGAAAAATCCATTGCTAATTCAGGCATATCCCAGTTTTATGAAGTTTTTAGCGATGGTTCAGGTTTATTTCATGGTGATTATTCTCAGCGATAATCATCGATCCCTGAATCAGCGCTGAAAAAAACTCAAGTTCAAATTGAAATCAAAGTTTTGTTGCGTGTCGTTACAATGATAAAACCATTAATTTAGCCCTAAAGAAAGACAACTGTTGCAACCAACTGCTGAAAACACCCCCTAAAAACGCAGAATCTCTGGTTCATGGATGGCTTATGTCTGGATTCATATTCAGACCTAAAAATTTAGCGCTAATTCAGCGATGATTTAGCCCTGATCATGGACAAAGTGACCCTGATCATAGACTGAACTATAAATGGTACTCGCTGCGATATACCTGAATTAGAGATAATTTTTCCAGTTAACTCAACACGGGCTGTTTTAACGCAGTTTTATGACCTTACACGAACCAAATTCATCACAGTCAGCCGCACTTATTAAGTTTACAAAAACGGACACCGGCAAAAGCCTTTAGTTTTACTGGAGTTCACTATATCCGTTTGATAATTAAATGCATGAACCTGTAACTGGTCGAGGAAAAAGTGTTCGATTGGTAAAGTATGTTTCAAAATTATCTAGCTCAAAGTTCTAAGAAATTACAGGAATTATTTCACACATCTTACGTCTACCATGGTTAGGTTAATTTTTGATTTGATCAATTAATTTTCTGTCAGTAATTGACGTCCTCTCGCGGTGCATTTTGTCGTCTTGCAGCTGTGTTGATATTATTAAGGTATGGAAAATATCACGGCTGCTAACAAAACATTTGTTGAGATTAATCAATCAAACTTCTCATTTCGTTTCATTTTTTGCTCATTATAGACTGTTAATTGGAGAAAATCACGCGAATCGGGTGTGAACAAATAAATAAGCACGCTTCAAAACTCTACTGCCGCTGCTGATGATGCCAGAGAAACAAAACAACACGGTGACCTTATTGAGCACTTTTTGATTGGAAAGCAATTATTAATTAATAGTAACGAGTTTCAAAACAAGGCACCAAAAAAGGAAAAGCACCATAATAAAGCTATTTTATTGAAAGTGTCCTTCTAGATTTGAATCTTCATTGAGTTTATGTGAGCAAATATTAGGCGAGCGTCATCATTGCGCTTTTTAAAGTTTAGTTTAAGCCATTGTCATAATATTTCTATAAAATTGCACCATTGAGTTTTTTTTGAAGTTTAAGCAAAATATCAATTTTTATAATTGAGAAATATCAATTTTTATGCGCATGTACTGTAGTTTTTAACAAATCTTATCATAATTATACTACCCTAATCAATAAATTAACTCAACTTACAGATACGGCGAAATAAAATTAGCCAGATAAAGTAAACCATGGGAAATTCCTGATAGCTTTGATCAGGCCTCGTTGTGTTCGTACTGCGAATCCGAGTCTTTATTTGTAGAACCCACGTGATCATCGGATGACGTAAGATTAATCGCAATTGCGTCATTACCAGTGTCGGATCCACCCACTGACCTCTCGCTGTTTGTCATCTGAAACCGGTCGTTAAAGTCACTGTCGGTGTCAGTTGTTGTGAAGTGATGTCGGATCTGGTCATCTTTGCCCCCCGCAATTTCACTTTCACCCGATGAGGTGTTATGGATGTTGATGTAAGCGTAGGGCGTTTTGGAGAGTGGTTTCTTTAGAGGCTGATTCAGTTTCTCAGAGGACGAAAAGTCTGTATTAATTTGGATCGAGTTTGTTGCACTGAAATAGCTTCATAATTAGTAAGTTGTTAAGCAATGATAACGCTGATTGCATTTTTTCAAAACTACTCAATTTCGAAAACCAAAATTCCATTTTCTCATTTAATACGTCTTTTTAAGAGAGAGAGAGGTTCAGTTTTACGTTTTACATCATGTCAGTTTGAAATCCCAGTTTTTTTGATCACTTTAAATTTTTTCATTTAAAATCAGTTTCAATGGAAAAAATTGAAGAAACAAACGTGACTAACTTCAAATCTTCGCTCTCTCTGTGGGACGACTGATCAATCGCAATACTAGCGGGGGGAGTGGGGTCTTCTTTTGTATCCTGTAACTCCCCTGTATCCCCACTAGTCTTGTTCTTCTGAGTTGGGGGGTTCACAATCGACAACTCCTCACTTCTCGCGTCTTGTTCCACACTCACACTTCTCGTTACTTCCTCGGGAGTAGCCGAGGTCAAGCTAAAAAACACACATGCTTTTTTTTGCAGTTTTATAAATGCAAGAAATGTTTGAGCCAGAATGGGAATTGGGCTCTTTTTCACCCCCACCCAACCTGGGCGAATCATTGTTAGTATTGTCCCATTGTTAATAAATAAATTTTAAATAATATTTAAATAAATTATTATAGTTTCGTGTTGGGTTCATCCTTTAAAAATGCTGCATCTATCGACAAATGTTTCAACAAATTGACCCATAAAATCAGTAGCTGCGCTTCAGCTTAAGTCGAGTCAGTAAAATCTCGACCTCTTTACTCGTGCGCAAATGTTACTGCACTCTGCACTCCAACGCATTCCAAAACAATGAGAGAAAATGACATGTCTTCACAATAATAGGAAATATACCATCTAAGTTAGATTTTTTGACGTGAAGGCTAAATGTTTGCTTGCTTCGAGTTTGTTGCTCACCCGTCATGCTCGCGTTGCTTCTCCCCACTTTCATTGCAAGTAGCGAATGCAACACTCACAATGCTTCTTCGAGAGGCCTTGGAAATCATCGTGCTGCTATTCTCGGCATCTAGAGATGGTCCTCCGCTGCTCCCGTCCGGTTTATCCTGCTCCTCGCGCTCGTCTTGAGATGCGTCGTGGGTTATCACCATATTTGGAACTGCGGGAGTCCCAGTTCTTGGAGGTCCTGCTGACGATAGGATCCCAGGTTCAGAGACGACGTCACGTTGATTCACTTCGAACTCGGGGCTGATCGTGACACTGTATTCCGAGTAGTACACGCTAAAATTGATCATTTTCAACCCCTTTTTTGCCAAGAAGTGCAAGTCTTTTCGACTTTTAATGCTAATTTTTTCGACTTTTAATAGCATTAAGTTCAAAGTAAAGTTAGTAAGAAAACGTCGCTAGTAGAAAGCAGCTTCAAGTGCTCATTACAAGGCCGCTTAGTACAGTATATAACACACGCGATTGCCAATTCTTAGCTTGGCGGTTTTTGAGCCCTATCGAGGTTGGAGTTTTTCTAAAGAGTTAAAAAACATAGACTAATGCTAATTAGGCTATTTGAACATGAAAATTAGATCGGTTGCAAATCGTTTGCAGTGATATTTATGTTTTAAAAAATGATAATTTTTTAATTTTCAAAAGCGTAAAAAAGCGCTCATATGTCGAATCCTTGTAGAAAAAGTTGCTATCTCCATGCAAAAAAATTTGTGAATTTTGCCGTTTAATCGATTCTCATATGGAAAAAAAACTTTCTTGTATTAATCCCAGTCTTTTTATTGTTTTATTTGAGTTAAAAAAGAACAGACTATTTTGGTGCCGCAACTCGGGACTGTTATATATAAAATCTAGTTATAATTTTTTTTATATTAGCTGTTTTTATCAAACAGAATTTTGGGCGTAACCATATTTACAGGGAAGCTTTCCACAACTTGTTCTACCCATTGACACCAAAACCTCAGAATTTGGAGAGTAGTTTTTGAGAAAAGTCGAGAAGTTTCATAAAACGGTCAAAAAATCTAAGATTTTTGATTTTTCCGAGGGTCATAACTTTTTCTGTGAAAAAATTTGGGCGTAACAGCCTAAGCAGGTGAGTTTTTCATAACCATTTCTTTCCATTGGATTCAAAATTTTAGATTTGGGAGGGGAGGAGGTTTCGAGAAAAAGTAAAAATCCAAAAACTTGGGTCAAAAAATTACCCCACACAAGTGGGGTAAGGTAAAAAGAGACTAGGGATTTATGCAAGCACACAGGGTAATGGACGGACTCTCCATTGGTACCATTTTTGAAACTCGATCCCATACAATCTCAAAATACCTGTTTTTATCAAGCAGGAGTTTCCTATACATTGAGCTCGGCAACCTTAAAATATGCTCTCAGCAAGCATTGTGTCCATAGAGCAATCTGACCGAAAGCGCTTTTAGAAAGTTTAGTTTCTGTCAAACAATAATGGATATTCTCAGAGACGGATTTAGGAAATAGGGAGGTGGGCAAATTATCGAGAAACAACTTCTGGAAACGAATTAAACAAAACGGTCAAAATGCAAAAAAAAACTGACTTTTTTGAGGGTCATAACTTTGTGTGTAAAAAAAACTTGACATAGGTAATAAGGTAAAAGGAGCCTAGGGAATTACGCAGGTACACAGGGTATTGGGTGGAATTCCCATTGATATCATTTTTTGAAAATCTAAAGAGTGGTTTTTGAGAAAAACAAAATTTTTTGAAAGAAAAAAAAATTTCCACCAAAGTGTCTCAAAAAAAAAATCAAAAAAACCCGGTCTCATATTTTTTTCATGATACTGTTTTTATCAAGCAGGAATTGAGGAAAACTAAAAAAAGAGGCCCAACTAAGGCTGGAGGTGCCTGTTTGATAACTTTTGAATTTGTTAATTTGTTGTACTGATGAGGGATGAAACAGGTAAACTCAAAGATTTAAGAAGTGGGATTCTCCCAAAACATTAGTTGTTATATTAAAAAATCAGCAAAAATTTTTGTGATTTTGGAAGTTTCCCAGAAACAAACTTTTCTTGTTCAAAAATTAAAGCATAGCATTCCATGCACGGAAGCTTCTCACAACCTTTTGCTTTGATTAAACCCTTGATATCAGATTTAGTTATTTTCGAAAAGTCAAAAAGTTTCGAAAAACAGACAAGAAGTCAAAACATTGATTTTTCCAATGGTCATAAATAATTATTTGTGTAAAAAAATTAGGCGTAAATGTTTATGCAGGGGAGCTTCCCACAGCTCGTTCTACTCTTTGAAACCAAAATTTTACAGTCGGGAGGGTAGTTTTTGAGAAAAGTCAAAAAGTTTCAAAAAGATCAAAACTCGTAATTTTGACTTTTTAGAGAGTCGTAAACTTTGTGTTAAAAAGTTAGGCGTAACCGCTAATGCGAGGTGGCCTCTCACAGCCCTTCCTATCCATTGAAACCAAAACTCCAGATTTGGGAGGGTAGTTTTCGGGAAAAGTCAAAAAGGGTCAAAAACGGTCAAAAAATTGAAAATTTGGTTTTTCCAAGATCAAAACTTAATGTGAGACTGGAATAAATGGGGCAAGGTAAAAAGAGCCTGAAAAGTTAAGCAGGCACACAAAGGTGGTGACGCAATTATCCTTGATAATGCTTTTTTAAAAATCATTGTAGTAGTTTTTGAGAAAAAATGGATTTTTGAAAAAAAGAAAAATTTTATCAGAGCGTGTCAAAAAAACTAAAAGAACCCCATCCCAGCTTTTTCAATATGCCGGTTTTTTTCAAGTAGGAATTTGAAAAAAGATCAAAAATCAGATTTTTTATTTTTACGAGGATCATAAATTTTTGTGTAAAAAAATTGGGTTTTTCAATTTTTGCAAGTCAAACAGAAATTAAGAAAGGTTGAAAATTTTGACAATTAACATTTTCATTTGCGACTTGGATTAGAAAAAAGACGGTTTCTATCAATACACTCAGCTGATCGCAAGTGTAATAACAGTACTGCTATTTGAGAAAACTACATTCCACTTTCAAAAATAAAGTCGATCGCGTTTTTCCCGACCTTCACATTTTTGCTGTTCGATGGTGGAGTTTGCCTTCCTTTGAACAATGGAAATGCACTGAATTTTAAAAGAAACCATAACGCGAAAACTCAAAATCCCGAAAACTCAAAATCGCGAAAACTCAAAATTGAGCGTGAACAAGTTTTAAGACTTTTTCCTGAGTCCTATATAAAATCGAGACCTATATCAGGTCAAATCGAACAATAATTTTCAAACACTTTTTAAAACAACCATGTCTTTTCCGAGTGCGATAACTTTTTGATAAAAAATTAGGGCAAAGCCGGTAACTCAGGGGAGTCTCCCACAATCCGTTTTTTCCATTGAACCCAAAATCTCAAAACTGAGATAGCAATTTTCGAAAGAGGTCAAAAAATTTAAACTTTGACTTTTTAGAGATTCATAACTTTTCGTGTAAATTTTTTTTTGGCTCAAACAGAAATATAATAAAATAACAGGAATAGAAAAATCAATTGTGCTAAAACAAAACCTGCAAAAAAGGCATCACTCTGAGTCTATTGGCTGTTCAATTGATTGAATGGTTCTAATTCAGGGTCACTAGCAAAATTTTGTTCGGGCGCTGCTTGGTCAGTCTGACGCCCAAACTTTTTCTAGCTACTTTTCCTAGCAGTTTTAGGTCAATACTGTCTCTTTATTGGATCATTTCCTTACAGATTTCCGACTATTTACTGGAAAACATGCATTAAAAATACCTGAGGGTGGCAGAAAACTTTTAATTTTCCTAATTTCTCTTGTCTACATTTCGAAAAAAAATTAGAGTCGAGTTTAAAGATAGGTCATCGTTACGATTTACTGTGAAAGCTGCTTGCATTGTCTATCAGCTGCTGTGCTCCACGTAAAACCATGAAAATATCAGATTTTTGTTTTTCATGCGTAAAAAAACTCATCAGCTTGTATCAGCTTTTTCACTCATAATGATAACCTGAGATCTTTCAAAGAAATTCATGGATATAACACACTCCAGCTCAGTTTAAAAAATTACAACCAAGAAAACTTCAAATAAATTTTCACAAAAATATGCAAAACCTTTAAGTTAGGTTTGGAAATCAATGCAGATGGCAGGCGGATCTAGGATTTTCTCTAGGAAGGGGGGGGGGAGGCGAAGGTAGATTTTTAAAAAATTTCCAAAAAATCGCGTCAAAGTTTGTATGTATTCGCGACAAAGGCGCTTTTAGAAAAATTTAATGTCGGTTAGCCGAAGTTTGATGTCGTTAGTAGTACCAAAGGGAGGCCAATAGCTAGTACTAACAGGGGAAAACTGCTACCAGAACTGAAGGAGCACCCTTTCAGCACCCTGCTGCACATTTGACTTTGTCGAAACGATCAGAAAACAATTTCTGTTTTTAAAAATTAGAAAACTGGCCTGCTATGCATGAAAAAAACCATAAGGGCATTTCTGCTAGTTAACTGAAGATCAATTTGTCATTTTGGTATTGCCAAAAAATCTTCACTTTGAATAACGCCTTCTTTAAATAAGAATTAGAAAAACTTCGCTTCAGTTGTCATACATTTTAATGCAGAACGTGTGCAAATGCCGGCTTTAGTTTTTAATAATAACTAAGAATTGAGCAAAATCAGCATTTGTATAATATGGTTTATAAAAAAGTAAAGTTAACAATTATGATTGATTTTCTGCTTTTGGAGCCACGATTCTGCCTCGAAAAGTAGAATAATTATATTTTTTTTTTGAAAAAAGACGCTGTCAACGTGAAAGTGCCTTCATTTGTAATGACTGGCTGAACAACATTTTTCGGCTCAGTAGTAGTTTTATTTTTGTGTTCTTTGCAAGTTACCTTGTCTAGCCAAAATATCTAGCTTATTACAGCTATGGAAAGCTAACTTGAAAGAGTTGGACCGAATCTAGGATTTTCGCTAGATGGGGATTTTCAACAAAAACTGCAATTTTTTAACACTGCGATGAAAGTTTTTCTTCAGGTCGAGCTCTTCCAAGGAAAACTAAAAACAGCTTTTATAGAAACGAACGCATAGTTGGAAAACTTTGACATCGTGCGGCTAAAAATAATATCAGTATAATATCAGTAAGTTTTACCAAAGGGTACCGTGGTCAATATGAACGGGTCAGAATAAGAGAATATGAAATTTTTGAAGGAAAACACCCACCTGTCCCCTCACTTCTTCCGTCGTCAATTGAGAAGAAAACAGAATTCAAACCACGAAATATAAGTTCGAGCTTGCGCAAGTTTTAAGATTTTTTGATGAAACAAAAACAATCAAAAAACACTTGATGAGCCACTTTTTGAACCAAAATCTAATGTTTTACTCTTATTTTGACAATGATATACCTATTCAGCGGGCGAGCGTATAAAAAAAAACATCACATCACTCTTTCGGCTCTCATATATGTCGACTCTCAATCCCCTTTTCAAATTTAAACTATACTTCCGCTGAACCAATTAAAACTTCCACTTGCATTGAAGTAGTATTTTTCCATTCGCATCAATGAATGAGCACAAAAAGGAATTAAAGAGACCAAATAGGGTGTGATTCGTATTTTTATTTTTACTTTTGTATTTATTCGTTTGTGTTTTATGCACTAATTTAGTGAATTGAGTAGTTATTTATCTTGTACTTGAAAAACAATTGTTTTCAACTCTTGTGGCAGATCTAGGTATACTGTTGATTTGAAGGCGGTTTTAGCAGTTTCTTTCGAGTGTATTTTGATTTTTAACAAAGACGGCAGACGGTATAAAAATATAAGCAAGGTGGTATGAAAGGCAGAAAAATCAAAAACACTTATAAACTGCAGAAAAAGAAACTAGCAGAGCTGTTGGTTAGTTTTTGCTTTTGTATATCAGCTGAAGACCTTTGCTATTTCTCACATAGCCTTTTTATAATGATTTTTGGCTATTTTTCACATCAGCCAGAAGCTGTGAAGTGTTCTTTCGACGTTTGTCAGTATATTGCCAGCAAGCGCCAAAACCGGAGAAATTCATTTGAAAATCAGTCTCGGAGCAAAACAGTTGGTCTAATTTGATAACAGAGTTAGAAAACATAAATCTCGTCTGAGTAACAAGATGAGTTTGAGCAAATTCTGGCTGCTTTGTTTGGTGATGTTTGCTCTCTTGGTTCTGCCGACCGAGCAAAAACCATCCAAACATCAGAAACGGGACCATTCGATTGACCGAAGAAAACCTACTAACGCTCAAGAAAAGCTAGTGAGAGAAGCAGAGAAAACTCACAAAAAAAAGAAAAGAGGAGAGCTTCCCTCGGACGATAGTTTGGACTCTTCATCCTGGTACTCGGACTCTTCTATGGACTCTTCCTGGTACTCGGGCTCTTCTATGGACTCTTCCTGGTACTCGGACTCTTCTATGGACTCTTCCTGGTACTCGGGCTCTTCTATGGACTCTTCCTGGTACTCGGACTCTTCTATGGACTCTTCCTGGTACTCGGATTCTTCTATGGACTCTTCTTGGTACCCTTACTCTTCTTGGTACTCGGACTCTTCTTGGTACTCGGACTCTTCTATGGACTCTTCTTGGAACCCTTCCTCTTCCTGGTACCCGGGCTCTTCCTGGTACTCGGACTCTTCCTGGTTTTCAGACTCTTCTTTGGACTCTTCCTGGTACTCGGACTCTTCCTGGTACTCGGACTCTTCTATGGACTTTTCTTGGAACCCTTCCTCTCCTTGGTACCCTTACTCTTCTTGGTACTCGGACTCTTCTTGGTACTCGGACTCTTCTATGGACTCTTCTTGGAACTCTTACTCTTTCTGGTACCCGGATTCTTCCTGGTACCCGGACTCTTCCTGGTACCCGGACTCTTCCTGGTACTCAGACTCTTCTATGGACTCTTCTTGGAACCCTTCCTCTCCTTGGTACCCTTACTCTTCTTGGTACTCGGACTCTTCTATGGACTCTTCTTGGAACCCTTACTCTTCCTGGTACCCGGGCCCTTCCTGGTACCCGGACTCTTCTTGGTACTCGGACTCTTCTATGGACTCTTCTTGGAACCCCTCATCATACTATCCATCGTCTGACTCGATGGAAATCTACGAAGCGATGGAGGCAATCGGAGAAATGATCAAAACTCTGGAGGATATGGCTGAGATTTTCGACAAATACTTCATGATCACGAAGCCTAGCATGCCTGAGTACTACCCATCAACCAGTATCACTGATCTTTTCTTGCAGTGCCACGAACAGTATGGAGACGACGATCAAATATGCTATGAATTGTACGCTTAACAACCTTAACCTATGACATACATTTTAAATTTTTATAGTCTCTGTAAATAGCTCTGTCCAATAAATTTTGGCCAAAATGTTTTTAAAAACGTCAAAAAATTGGATCACCAAAGATATTTGGTTTATTTTGATTAGAAGTAATAGCACCTAGCAGTTTAGAGAACACAGACTGTTGAAACACAATTATTATTGCCAAAAAAAATTCAAAAAAAAACAATTGACATCAGTTTCTTTTGAGCTTTTGTCTTTTTTTTGGAGAGTGGGAGGGGGAGGGAATTCAAAACCAGTAGCAAGAATAATTTAACATAAAATTTGGTGCAGTTACCGAAAAATTGCAACTAGTTGTAAAAACAGAATGAGCGTGAACTTTTCGTGTCCTCATTCATGAGTGTCAAATGAATATCTGTCTTTTGATATTCTTTTTTATCGGTGTTTAAATGTGTAATAAAGCTTCAATCTTCACACGCTTTTCTTACATCTTTTTGGAGTCCGGTTAGGGACCGAACAGTTTTCAGTTTACAGAGATATTATCCGAGTTGACTAAACCACTGGTAATTCATTGTCCATAATAAAAAAATTTTGTCATACGCATCAATTTAATTCCATAAGTACAGAAAGAAATTTAATGACTGAACATTTTCCAATACATGATAATTGTATGATTGGCAATAATTTTTCAAAATTTTTTCAATCTAAATATTTGTTCAGTACCTCTAAATTTTTGTTTTCTGTCCAGAAACACAAAAGCCATGGAAATCCTCAGCTTAAAACTCACTGGTTTAGTAGCAAGAATCACAGAGAAAGTAGCATTTGAAGAATTGCTATCTAGGCCATTGAATAGAACTTATCAAAAAAAATGCGTCATTTTTGTCCAAAACTTTTCAATGAAAAATTAGCGATGATGATGATGTAGGATTTACCACCCATTCTTATCGCAAAGGTGGACTGAATGATCAAAATGCTTGACAGAATAAGTACGTGTCTTAAGAACTCCTTTGTATGTCTCATAGCTGTTCGAATCGCGCACAATGATAGGAAAAGCGTTCCATGTAACTGCTCCACTATAAAAAAACGACCTTTTTTATAGCTCAGTGCGGGCAGCAGAAAATTTCTCCATAATTTGTTCTTCATTTCTATCTTTGCAAAGGCTTAGACAAATATATACCGCTAAGATAACATGGGGCACTTTTATTGTGAACTTTAAACATGATACACGCGATTTTAGACTGTATCCTTTGTTTAACCGGAAGCCAACGTAACTCCTCGAGAAGAGCACTAGTGATACAGTTAAGCCTGCAATTGAAGACAAATCTAGCGATGACATTTTGAATTCATTGGAATTTGTTCAAAAGTAGTTCTGGTTGACGAAAATACATTGCGCTGCAATATTCCAAACAGGAGACAATAAAAAAATTGGCGGACAATTTGCTTTGTTCAATTGCAAGGTACTTTTTGATTGCAAAAAATTTCTTCAGTTGCATATAGCAAATTTGAGAGACTTTTGGTATTTGTTTTTCTAATATCACAGTGTTTTCAAGAATAAAACCAAGAGTTTCTACGGTCTCAATCTTTTCAATGCGACATGCAATGAAGTCTAAACAACTTGAAGAATAGAGGGAAAACTTTCTTTTCGCGTACAAGCAAATAATGTCCGTCTTTCTTTGTTTTTGACTTTAAATTGAAGCTTGTTGAAAAATCGTTCAATAACTGACACTTTTTCGTTAACTTGGTTTATTAGAAACTCATTCTTAAAATCAAAGAGAAATTATCCATCATCAGGATAAAAATGACAATTTTGCTTTTCTCTGGTCAGAAATACAAATAGAGGTTTAAGATAGAGGGCAAACAGTTTTGGTCCGAGAATCGACTCTTGAGGGACCCCAGATTTGGCGAAATTTCTTCAGACACTTCATCACGCATTTTGACTTCTACGCCACGGTTCGTCAAATAAGTTCCGAAGAAGCTGATTACGGAGCCTTTTAAATGATTTGTTTTCTCCAATACATCCAACAGAATATCAATATTTAAAGTATCAAAAGCGCTGCTAAGGTAAATCATTATCATCAGCACTGACTGGTTTTTGCCGAGGTGATTGTAAATCTCATTTGCTAACAAAATTCCCAGTTTCTGTTGAATAATTACGGCGATGGGCTGACTGATGAGGAGGATAGAAATTATGGCTATCCAAATAGTTTGTTAGGTGAATATCCCCAGCTTAATTTATATCTTTCGATAACCATGATAAAGTTGTCACAGGCCAATAGTTCTTCATATCATCAGAGTCTCTTTTTTCTTTACGTGTAGGATTATAACACCAAGTTTGAAAAAATGAGGGAAAACGCCACTAATCAGTACTGAATTCACAAGGTCACAAAACAAAGCTTGACATTCAGTTACGATTAGCTTAAATATGTAAGTAGGTAATACATTCTGTGGAGCGGTTGCATTTGAAATTTGGGTCATTATCTCAGTCAAAATTTCTGTGCAAATAGTCTGGAAGTCTGTCATAGAGGCAGTCTTTTCTTGAAAAATAAAACGTTCCTATAATGAAGAGAGAAAATCCGATTATATGTCTTCAACTGTTTCGTAAAAGAATTTGTTGAACTTATTTGCCAGGGCCATTGCATTTTCATGCTTTGGCAATACCCTGTTCGAATGGTTTAAGGTATTGAAGCGTAATCTG
This sequence comes from Symsagittifera roscoffensis, assembly GCF_963678635.1. Taxonomy (NCBI): domain Eukaryota; kingdom Metazoa; phylum Xenacoelomorpha; order Acoela; family Convolutidae; genus Symsagittifera; species Symsagittifera roscoffensis. The sequence goes on from NC_087064.1 coordinate 30,479,868, forward strand.
TTGTCCTGTTGTCTACTTGTTGAAGTTTCGTTTTCAGGTACACCTTTATTTTTATTCAGAAGAATCCAATAAAAGTGAGTATGTGCTTCAAGCTATAATTCATGTTCTGTAGTTGGGCGTTTCTTTTAATTTTTTCCCATTTTTTGCCGATAACGCTTGGCTTGTAGGCATTCTATATCAACAAATCTTGGTTTGTCAACAAATCGCTCTTGTTTTGATGTTTTCATAAGTTCATCATGAAGAATTTTGGCTTCAATCAAGGTTACTTCGAACAATGAATTAGCAATTACATCACTCGACTCTTGAGAAACAAAATCAAAAATTCCAAAAAAAAATTCTTGATTAATTCTGAGGAGGTTAACTAATAGCGGTTTACCTGCTTTGTGCCAGTTGAAACCGGTGCGGTAAGTTTTGTTTCTTTTTATTTTTTGTCGGATAGTTATTTCGAATAACTCGCAGTAATCACCAGATGGCATACTTGTTTCGCACATTATGTTTGAATCATCAAGAAAAAGATCGAGGCTGTTTTGATTTTTACGTCTTCGTATGTTGACATAATTATTCAACCCGAGCTCGGAAAGCATTTCACTCAGTAGATTTGTTGCAATGTGGTTTATTGGTAAGTTAAAATCGCCCGTATCGCACAACATTTTGAAGTTCTCGCGAACCTGTAAATTAACTCGCTTGAGTTTTCAGTAAAAACTTTAACCGATGTTCTTGGAATTCTGTATTAGATAATCAACGCAATTTCAGCTCCAACTTTAATCCTGATATATAACTTTAATCCTGATTTTACAATTTAACATTGCCGTTGATATGATAATATGGTAGAAAAAGCCTATTCCTCTTGCCGGTTTTTTTGCCCCAATAAAAAGATAATTACGAAAGCAACATGACGCAGAGTATCGCAAAACCACGTTTCTATAACTGCAAATGGGGATTAGGAAATTAGACGTTAAGCAAATTAGACGTGACCAACAAATCAAATTTAGACGTTGTGTAGAATTGGTGATCCGGGAGAAATGTGCGAATTCGGGCGATGCCCGAACACTTCGTTGATCCACCACGAATGATGCGAGAAGTGGCTAGGAGGGAAGAAGATGCGATTGAGACATACGATGCGACGGAGCTGGAGGCCAGAAGGGAAGAAGAGCCGGCGAATCTCCCCAGCGAAGCTGAAGGTAGACCTCCGGGTGAGCCGGCGATGGTTGATACTGTGATGGAAAGGGGACTACAGATGTGGGTAGACCAGTTCGAGTAAGAAGGCCTCCAGTTAGGTTTGGAATCGATGAATTTGCGAGTTAAAACTAGTTTTTCGGAAACTTTTTCGCTCAACTCATATGTGCTTGTTCAATATCTTAGTGCGATCCCACCTCAGAGTATTGCTGAACCTTGCGTTATTGTTGAACATTAGCTACTTTTAGAAACGAGGTTGGGTCGCACTGCGAGGAGTAAGTTTATTAGCAGTTCAGTCCCCTAGTTAGGATTTCTGTAACAAATAGTGCTGACTAGTCGAATTTGATTATTCATATGGGGACAGACTAAAGGGTCCGCGATTTTGTCTAACGAAAAGTAATTCGGAAATTAGGAAGTACTGTGAAAGGATTAGGCATTAGATAGGCTTAACCTAGTTTGGTAGAAAGACGGTAAGTTAAAACTTTGTTTTTAGCATTATTAGGGAGAATAATAGACTAGAAGGGAAGAATGTAGAATTGATGATTCTACTGTATTACATGCTATTGTAACCTGAGCATAAGATTGATTTGTTATTAAGTTAAGTAGTACAGCAAACAAAGGAAGAGTAAAGTTCGAAATAGTTCAATCTTCGAAGATATCGTCCCTCCTATTCCAGAAAATAAAATTTGACAAAATCGGCAATATCCCCCCCCCCCCCAAATCCGAACTAAGAAAGCTAATGTTATGAAATTCAAAGGAGCGATACTAGAGATGATTTGACCCGGGCATACAAAACATGGGACCCGTCAGACCCTCGGGGGGCAAGTGATAACGGTCCCCGGAAGTGTAAATGGCCCTATCAGAACTCGGAAACTAGCGGCGGTTTTGGGCTCAAATTTTAGTATGTTGTAGGCCTAGTTAAGGGAAGCTTAATTTTGGAATACCAGACCCCTACGAACCCCAATTCAGGTTTTATGCCCTAAGTAAACAAACCCACCCCGAACTTCCGGAAGTCGTTTCTCGACCACCGATGAGCGCAGGGAGCTGAAACCTGGAGGAATGATAGGTAGTGGCAAGATACATCTTGTATTATAATTTGAACCAAATCCGGTGGTTGGACCGGAAGCTATTAGCACTTGGAAAAACACCCCCTTAGACCGGAAACAGGCAATTTACGCGAAATAATGAGCGAGGGCATATCGATTTTATTGCGGCAATGGACATAAGATACGAACCCCGAAAAAAGACCCCTTGTGAGTGAAAACCCTCCGGCGACTCCTTCCGGTGTTAATAGCCTTTTCCCGGAAAAAGTGATAATGGACCTTAGAAATGGTATATGAATGGGTATTAGAAGTATTAATGGGATATGAATGAAACTTGGTAGTTAGGACCCCCATGGGATTCTGAACCCAAATATGGAAGTTTGACTCCGGTTGACCCCTGGGTGACCTTAAGTTGACCTTTGCGCGTTTTGACCCCAAACTTGCATGGAAAACCTCGGGATTAACAACGGAAAGTGGTGTATTCCCCAGCCCAACCCCTGGAAATGAAAATGGGTAACCTTGCTAAAAATGCGGGGAAAAACATATATATTGGGAACTAGAGCAGAAGTTGACTTGGTAAACATTGGGTTCAGTTTAGCTTGGCGAGTGATCTATTAATAGCAATTCAACTAGACTAAAGAAAAGTAGTACCAGTGGAAATTGATAGTAATAAGACCGCGGCATGAGAGTTAAGTTTCCTAAATAGTATGAATGGACGGGAAATTTACTGGCTTCCCGGAGGTGACTTTTTGGTTTGATTTGACCCCTAATAGACAAAATACCTTACCCTGATAGCTAGAAGGTCGGGATTGGAATAGAGTACAGATAAAAACTTTAGATGCCTGAAATGAATTAGCTACCCATAAAAAGGGCCTCCCCCTACCATTGGGAGGTCGGAACGTTAACGGGATAATTAAAATCAAGACCTTGGGAGGATCACTGAGTAAACATAGCAGGGTTTGGAGGTTGAGTTGAACTCGAAAGCTGAAGTTGACCGAGTTCAGGAATTGGTAGACTAGAATCGTATGACATTTGTTTGCTTGGTCAAATTGTGACAGCTACCGCATACCGGGTATCTAATAGGCGTGAAAAAAACTGAGAAAAGAAACCGAAGTTGGCACGTGGCAGAGTTGATAGGAGGAGGGATATAGTCTAATTAACTAAAACTAATTGTAAAAAAATTAAGGAATTGGAGGGTACCGTAGAGCCTGTGAGAGGCAGAAGAATTATTGCGAGCGAATCGAATAGTTGGTTCTCAGTTAGCTAGAGAAAAATTTGGGCTACAAGCTAAGGTAGTCGCTTGATTCTCAAAGTAAAGTGAGAACGAGTTGGAAGACATGTTAATGTGAATGTAGATTAGTTAGTGAATGTTAGTTAGGCTATCTAGAGGATAGCGCAATTGTTGTTGAACGATTGATTTTGAAAGAAGTTCTCGAGGAGAACGTTAGTTAGTAGTGAGGTGTTAATTGAACTGCAGGAGGCAGTTGGTTTGAATAATAGTAATCGCGAACCCCTTTCTTTAATTGAATGATTAATTTATGTTTCAGCCAATTATAGGCTACTCTGTATTTGGTTATATTCATTTCTTAATTCATTCTTATTATTGGAATTGTTGTTCCGATCGATTATTGATTGACGGGTGAGATACAGTCGGAAGAGCACGAATCACGGGGCGAGCAGCACAGTAAAGTACAGAGCAGCCAACCACCAAATCAACCCTTTTGGGATTGTGAACAGTACTGGGAATCGGTTGCCCCGCTGACCTCAGTACCAAAGGGAACATATTGCGGCGGTGTGAAATAGCGAGCAAGACCGGCCTAGAGATATTGTGAATTCTCCCACGTTTGGTAATTGTGAGAATTCTGGGCAACTCCAGTTAATTGATCCAAGTTGAATAATTGTGATATTTAATCCAATACACTCGCGACAGAGATCAATTTTGGCACAACAGGAGCAGCAGACACGTTTTTCATCCTGTTTAATGCACTTTATACAAATTGCACTCGTAAAACTATCTTTCCCATGCGTCATCCATTGTCAATCCGCTATTCTCTGAGACTCAAAACATTGAGAAAACACGACACGTGATGCTCTCGATAAATGATTTATTTGATCATAGTAGTGATTTTGCTACTTAAAATAGATAAACTTGTTCCACAATTTTGAAAAATTTTTTGATTGTTTTGTAATCATGTAAGAAAGTCAATTATGTATTTTTCATATATCGATTTTGTATGAGAAGCCTTTTTCTATAGACTTCATGTAAGGAGTTGTACGATAAGCTGTTTGCTTGTGAGAATTTTTAGGTCTAACAAACTTTGTTCAGTCCCGTACAAAACCATACTACACAAAACAGTCCGAAAAAATCATAAAGTTGAGTGAAAAAAAAAAGGTTCGACAAAAACAGACCAAAAACAGCCCAAGTGATAATTGTTTTTCAAAGCCGGTAAGCCGAGAGTTGTCCTTTGTTTAACAAAATTAACAACACAATAGTGACCACCGCAGTCGCGTCAGCATGTTGGGATCTTGCCAATAGATGATAGGATTCTATGCAAAAATTAGAGACAGTTATTGCCGCAAAATCTGCTGAGTAGTTTTGGACTGTTAAAAAAGTTTGGAATGTTTTGCTCGGACTGTTTTTTGTTCTTTATAACACTTTTTAGGACCTTTTTCAACGGCCTAAAAATCAGCGGCCTCTTATGAAACTTTTCTTAGAAACACAGTTTCACGCCATAATTGGTATGACCGTGTTTTGCCGTTATAGCACTAATGGATAGAAGAGTAAACGAATGAACCAGGCAGATATATCTTGGTCTAGTCAAAAACTGAATATCAAGTTTTTTTACGTTCGGAAATCAAAAACTATATCCATTTCATTTCGAGAGAGAAGTCAATACGTTTTTGACGTTACTTGCATTTTGGTCTTGGAGACCGTAACTTTTTCCTTTCAATTAGTGAATTTGATTTTAAAAAGAAATTAAGTCAAATTTTGAAAAAAAAGCGAGCGTGAACAACAACTGAAGAAAAAAATACATAGCCAACAGACAGTCGGAAAGAGTCTATGAACGCAAGTAAACAGAAAACATAGCCAAGATTGGAAAAGAGTAAGGAACGCAAAAAAAACATAAAAACACTCATTTTCTTAGAAATAGATGCCCTTTAAGCTCTTTGAATTTCTAGAAAAAATTATGATTGGCGCTTTTTTGATGACATAAAGCCAACTAGAGAAAACTGGATCAATAGGTAAAGTTTTTATTCCGCTGGAAATCTAAAAATAAATTCCACTTTCGAAACTAAAAATCGTTCACGTTTTTTTGCGCCAATTCCACGTTTGTATTTGGAGAGTGCTTTTTACGTTACTTTCAGCAGATGAATTTCAATTGAACTGAAAAACTGCATATATACCTAAGTGCATTCATAAATGCATCAATATGTATGAATGTGTATCTGTAGTTATTGGAGCATTTGAAAACTTTTTCTGAAAAAAAACAAGACCTATATAAAAGTCTTCCGTACGTTCATTACTCTTAAAAAATACCGAACAATTACTCGGACTGGGTTGAGTGATATATCATAATAAAGCCTTAAGAGTCGTGATTCGAAAACATTAAAAAATTTTCCCTTGTTGAGAAAAACAGGCTTGAAATTTTTGATTAAAGCGAGCGAGCAGTCTTACTTTGCCTGCTTAAAAGCTTACAACAGCTTAAAATGTTAAAATTTTGTTTTACTTTGGTTATTCTAGCGTTTTTTTTTTACTTTGGTTATTTTATTTTGGTTATTTTGTTTTACTTTGGTTATTCTAGTCTACAAAAATTCAAAAAAACTGTATAACTTGAAACAAAAAATGATTTTTTTTCCAAGTAACTTTTCCAAAAAATTGTTTTTCAATTTGTTTATTTTACTACAACTGTCGAATATACCTGATCTCTTGTTTTTTGTTCAACTCCTTTTATCGCACTACGCTGAAAAAAAGACAATAATTTGAAAACTTGCACAGACAGTAACCAGTTTAAATTGCTTTTTGCTTTTTGAATTGAAAAGAAATCATATAAAAGAAGTTTAAGCCGCAGAAAATTTGAGAGTAGATTACAGTGAGGCTTCTTCCTCAGTATTGTAATTTGTTTTTTCACAATTTCTTGCACTAGTTCTAACACAATTTCTTTCTTATTTTCTTTTAGCTTATTGTATATTCTTTATATAAGTACATATAGCATTTTCATACTTCCTCATTTCAAAACAACGAGGGACAATTCAAAACACCTAGTATAACTTACTTCCTATATTCAAACGATAAAAAATCTTCGAGCAGTTTGAACTACATGAAAATCAACAGGTAAAAAAGGACAATGTTTTTGGACTAGATGAGAGGTCTTACTAGACTTTCATATCAAGTTTCGACTACTAGCCACCTGTTTCTGCTGCTTTGGCAATCTATATTATGAAAACTGAGAAGGCCTTGATTTGAAAATTGAAAAGATATATTAGCTAAAATTACTATTTGACACAGAAATAAGACGTGCAATTACCGTGTCAGGATGAATGTTAGAACCATTTTTTAACCGCTTGAATGATAAAGTAGTTCGGCAAAAAAATCAGTTCAAATTGAAGTCGGCTTAAAAACGAGGAAAAAGTTGCCGTTGCAAAATGTGTTTGATTCTGTTCAAAGTTTTGGGATACCTTTTTCGAAAATTTTTTTTTTCTTACCTTTTGAAAATTTTTTTTAAAAGTTGGCTTCAAAAATGGTGGAAAATGGAAAATGGTCCGAATTTCTTCTGGATCCTGTTTTCGTACTTCATATTCTTTTTTTGGAAAGAAGTATACAAAAATAATTTAATTGGTTGTCAATAAAACCGGGAAAAGCGTAGTGCATCGCTTCGTGCTAAAAACGCATTATGAAAACATAACGAAAAAAAATCTTGCGCACAAAAATTTTTGGTATCAAATCTATATCAAAAAGATAGCTGTGTTCAAAACTTGAAAAACGTTGAGTTGTCACGATTCCTAAAAAAGTTTGGCTCTCTTGCAATATCTTGCAGTTTTTATGCACGATCTCGTAATATAACCCACCTTGATTTTTGTTCATCAAGCAAGATGAATACTTGAAAGCAAAATAATTCACAATTGCTCAGAACTTGTTTCTACATCAAAGGTATGACTGAAAATAGGTTTGAAACCTTTTATGAACTGGCGGTAATTTCAATTTATTGATTTGGAACAAAACTTATCAACAACCTATTCAATTTTTTTCAACAAGCCATAAGTTGTAATTATTCAGTTTATAACAATTTGTTTGGAACACAAACATTAGGTATAGTCATTATTAACAATTGACTTTTTGCTTCAACCATGTTTTAATGTTTTTCTTCGACTTTTTTTAGTTTCCACGAAAAATCAGGTACCAAAAATATTAATCGAATAATTTTTCATATTGAAACTCTTTCAGTCGTGATTCTAACGGCAATAAAAATTTTGAGGAAGTACCCCAATGTAAAAAAACCGCTTTGAATTATTTGATTTTTATTTTAATTTCGAGCGAATGAAGTAAGTCTAATTCCGAGCGAATCTAAGTTTGAAACTTGTTATAATAAAACTGATCTTCCAGGCAAATTGTTTTTATCAAACGAAACATAATTTTAGAAGCTTCACTTAGACTTTTCTTAAGTTTAATCATTTACGGAGATAAGAGATGTCAATCATATCTAAGTTACTAACTTTATTCACATATATATGATTTTCTCATTACACCAATTTTTTTCAAAACGACAATTTTTTCATGAAAAAACAAACCATTCATTTCTTGTAGTTTTTGTATAAGTTCGGAAAACTCGGTGGTACTTGCACAACAACCGGTTATCCTTGTGATTTTCTCTATCTTATCTTTAAATGGGTAAATACGCCAGTCGCGAAAACTTTGTCTTGTAAAACCTTGCAAGAATCTTGCAAGACTTTTAAAACAATGACATTATCCCTTACAGAAGCTTGCATCATTCTTGCACGATCTTGGAGGCCATCCTCGATCGACTGGAAAAACTTCAAAAAGTTACTTCGAAAAACTTGATTCCTGTATGTCGCTTTGAAACTATCGAGAAAATTGTTGTGCTAATTTTGCAACCGAGAATGTAGTGTTATTGAACTGTTTTTTAGGAAATATCGCTACTGGCGTCAAGAGAATCATAAAAGGTTTTTTTAACAAAAAAAATTTATGTATGGCTTTGGAATATAATTTATCAAAAACCTATTCGTTTTTTACACTAGCCAATTAGTTGTTACTTGTAATCTGATACAAATTTGTTTCGAACACAAACAATAGGTGTATATTACACCTAATGTTTTGCTCCGACCATTGAAAGTAGGGAGCAACTTTGTATTCAGGTGTGTTTCATTTTTTTTGATTATTTTTTTTGGTTTCCCACGCAAAACCAGTTACCACAAATTATCATTGCAATGGTTCCAGAGATGTTTTTAATGAAATTTATTCAGTCGAGGTTCAAATAGCAAAAATGTATATTGAAAATAAAGCATAATGTCAGAAAAACTGCTTTGAAAGTTTTGACTTTACTTGCAGTTTCGAGCTAGTCAAGTTAGTCAAGTCTAATGTCGAACGTTTGTTATAAAATAAGCTGATCTTCGGCTGAAATTAAACAAAAAAAAATTCGGACGAAAAATTGTTTTAGAAATTTTAGCTTACAAAAAAATTCAAATATTCTGAGCAAAATAAAGATTTTTTTTGGAGATAATTGTTGTCGATATTGCCTAAGTTACTAACCTTCGAAGGCAATGTATCATTTGTTCATGACATCACGCAGAAACAACGGCATTTTTTAAATAAAAAAGTCATTTATTGTAGTTTTTTCAAAAGGTCGGAACTTTCTGTGGTATTTGCACAACAACCGGTCATCTTTGTGATTTTCTGTGTTTTATCCCTAAATGGATTTAAAAGCCCGTTTCGAACACTTTGTCTTGTGAAACCTTGCAAGAATCGTGCTGGACCTTTAAAAGACTGACATTATCCCTAACAGAAGCTTGTATCATTCTTGCACGATCTTGGAGGGCATCCTCGATCGACTGGAAAATCTCCAAAAACTTGCTTGAAAACACTTGATTCCTGTATGTTGCTTTGAAATTATCAAGAAAATTTTGTTAATTTTGCAACCGAGAATGTAGTCTTTTTGATTTGTTTTTTTAAGGAAAAGTCGCTCCGGGCGTCAAGAGCATCATTAAAGGTTTTTCATATTAAAAATTTATGCATGGATTCTGAAAAAAAACTTATCAAAAATCTATTTGTGTTTTCCACAAGCCAATTAGTTGTAACTTTTAATCAGATGAAAAGATATTTCAAACACAAGCAATAGTTGCAAATTTCATCTAATGTTTTGCTCCGACCATTGAAAGTAGGGAGTTATTTTGTTTTCAGGTGTGTTTAAATTTTTTCTGATTTATTTTTTCTGGTTTTCCCCTCAAAACTAGTTACCACAAAAAATAATCGAAATGGTTCCGGAGATGTTTCTTTATAATTTTTTTTAATTCTTAATTCAAAGAGCAATAAAAATATTGAAAATATAGCCCAATGTCAAAAAAAAAACAGCTTTGAAATTTCGGACTTTACTTTCAATTTGAACTAGTCTATTTGCAAACGTTTGTAATAAAAAAACTGATTTTTCCGGCTTAAAATAATTTTTTAATGATCGAAAACTAGTTCTAGAAACTTTACTTAGACCTAACAAAAAAATCATAATTTTTGAGCTAAATAATGCTTTTTTTTGGGCTAACTGTTGTCGATAGTGCCTAAGTTACTAACTTTCTACGGGAATGTATTGTTTGTTCATGACATCACGCAGAAACAACGACCTTTTTTAAACAAAAAAATTCATTTATTGTAGTTTTTTCAAAAGGTCGGAACTTTCTGTGGTATTTGCACAACAACCGGTCATCTTTGTGATATTAAGTATTTTATCTCTAAATTGATTTATAAGCCTGTTTCGAACACTTTGTCTTGTGAAACCTTGCCAGAATCGTGCTGGATCTTTAAAAGAGTGACATTATCCCTAACAGAAGCTTGTATCATTCTTGCACGATCTTGGAGGGCATCCTCAATCGACTGGAAAATCTTCAAAAATTTGCTTGAAAACACTTGATTCCTGTATGTTGCTTTGAAATTATTCAGAAGATTTTGTTAATTTTGCAACCGAGAATGTAGTCTTATTGATTTGTTTTTTTTAAGGAAAAGTCGCTCCTGGCGTCAAGAACATCATTAAAGGTTTTTCATATTAAAAATTTATGCATGGATTCTGAAAAAAAACTTATCAAAAATCTATTTGTGTTTTCCACAAGCCAATTAGTTGTAACTTTTAATCAGATGAAAAGATATTTCAAACACAAGCAATAGTTGTAAATTTCATCTAATGTTTTGCTCCGACCATTGAAAGTAGGGAGTTATTTTGTTTTCAGGTGTGTTTCAATTTTTTCTGATTTTTTTTTCGGTTGGTTTTCCCCTCAAAACTAGTTACCACAAAAAATAATCGAAATGGTTCCGGAGATGTTTCTTTATGAATTTTTTTCATTCTTGATTCGAAGAGCAATAAAAATATTGAAAATATAGCCCAATGTCAAAAAAAACAGCTTTGAAATTTCGGACTTTACTTTCAATTTGAACTAGTCTATTTGCAAACGTTTGTTATAAAAAAACTGATCTTTCCGGCTAAAATACTTTTTTAATGACCGAAACTAGTTCTAGAAACTTTACTTAGAACTAACAAAAAAATCATTATTTTTGAGCTAAATAATGCTTTTTTTTGGGCTAACTGTTGTCGATATTGCCTAACTTACTAACTTTTCTACGGGAATGTATTGTTTGTTCATGACATCACGCAGAAACAACGACCTTTTTTAAACAAAAAAATTCATTTATTGTAATTTTTTCAAAAGGTCGGAACTTTCTGTGGTATTTGCACAACAACCGGTCATCTTTGTGATATTCAGTATTTTATCCCTAAATTGATTTATAAGCCTGTTTCGAACACTTTGTCTTGTGAGACCTTGCCAGAATTGTGCTGGATCTTTAAATACTGACATTATCCCTAACACAAGCTTGTATCATTCTTGCACGATCTTAGAGGGCATCCTCGATCGACTGGAAAATCTTCAAAAACTTGCTTGGAAACACTTGATTCCTGTATGTTGCTTTGAAACTATCGAGAAAATTGTTGTGTTGATTTTGCAACCGAGAATGTAGTGTTATTGAACTGTTTTTTAGGAAATGTCGCTACTACGTCAAGAGCATCACAAAAAGTTTTTTACAATAAAAATTTAAGCATGGATTCGGAATAAAGCTTATCAATAACCTATTCGTTTTTTCCACAAGCCAGTTAGTTGTAACTTTCAATCTGATAAATCTTTGTTTCGAACACAAACAATAAGTGTAAATTACACCTAAGGTTTTGCTCCGACCATGGGAGCAACTTTGTATTCAGTAGAGAGCAACCCGAGTAGAGAGCAACATTGTATTCAGGTGTGTTTCAATTTTTTCTGATTATTTTTTTTTTGGTTTTCCACGCAAAACCAGTTACCACAAATTATCATTGCAATGGTTCCAGAGATGTTTTTCTATGAAATTTTTTCAGTCGTGGTTCAAATAGCAAAAAAATATATTGAAAGTAAAGCCTAAGGTCAAAAAAATTGCTTTGAAAGTTATGACTTTACTTGCAGTTTCGAGCTAGTCAAGTTAGTCAAGTCTAATGTCGAGTGTTGCTATAAAATAAACTTTTCATTCCGGCTGAAATTAAAAAAAAAAAAAATTTTGGACGAAAAATTGTTTTAGAGCAAAATAAAAATTTTTTATTGGAGATATTTGTTGTCGATATTGCCTAAGTTACTATCTTTCTATGGGAATGTATTGTTTGTTCATGACATCACGCAGAAACAACGACCTTTTTTAAACAAAAAAATTCATTTATTGTAGTTTTTTCAAAAGGTCGGAACTTTCTGTGGTATTTGCACAACAACCGGTCATCTTTGTGATATTCAGTATTTTATCCCTAAATTGATTTATAAGCCTGTTTCGAACACTTTGTCTTGTGAAACCTTGCCAGAATTGTGCTGGATCTTTAAAAGACTGACATTATCCCTAACACAAGGTTGTATCATTCTTGCACGATCTTAGAGGGCATCCTCGATCGACTGGAAAATCTTCAAAAACTTGCTTGGAAACACTTGATTCCTGTATGTTGCTTTGGAACTATCAAGAAGATGTTGTTAATTTTGCAACCGAGAATGTAGTGTTATTGATTTGTTTTTTTTAAAAGGAAAAGTCGCTCCTGGCGTCAAGAGCATCATTAAATGTTTTTCATATTAAAAATTTATGCATGGATTCTGAAAAAAAAATTATCAAAAATCTATTTGTGTTTTCCACAAGCCAATTAGTTGTAACTTTTAATCTGATGAAAAGATATTTCGAACACAAGCAATAGGTGTAAATTACATCTAATGTTTTGCTCCGACCATTGAAAGTAGGGAGCAATTTTGTATATAGGTGTGTTTCATTTTTTCTGATTATTTTTTTTTGGTTTTACGTGCAAAACTAGTTACCACAAAAAAAAATCGAAATGGTTCCAGAGATGTTTCTTTATGAAACTCTTTCATTCTTGATTCAAAGCGCAATAAAAATATTGAAAATATAGTCCAATGTCAAAAAAAAACAGCTTTGAAATTTTGGACTTTACTTTCAATTTGAACTAGTCTATTTGCAAACATTTGTAATAAAAAAAAACTGATTTTTCCGGCTTAAAATAATTTTTTAATGATCGAAAACTAGTTCTAGAAACTTTAGTTAGACCTAACAAAAAAATCATAATTTTTGAGCTAAATAATGCTTTTTTTTGGGCTAACTGTTGTCGATAGTGCCTAAGATAAGAACTTTTGATGGTAGTGTATAGTTTGTTCATGACACCACGCAGAAACAACAGCATTTTTCTCAAAAAAACAGCCTTTTTTAGGAGTTTTTTCATAAGGTCGGAAGTTTATGTGGTACTTGCACATCAACCAGTTATCCTTACGATATTCAGTATTCTGAATTGTGCTAGAATTTTGAAAGACTGACATTATATGTAACAGAAGCTTGCATCATTCTTGTACGATCTTGGAGGCCATCCTCGATCGACTGCAAAATCTTCAAAAAGTTACTTAAAAAAACTTGATTCCTGTATGTTGCTTTGAAAGTATCGAGAAAAATGTTGTGTTAATTTTGCAACCGAGAATGTAGTGTTATTGATTTGTTTTTCTTAGGAAAAGTCGCTCCTGGCGTCAAGAGCATCATTAAATTTTTTTCATATTAAAAATTTCTGCATGGATTCTGAAAAAAAACTTATCAAAAATCTATTTGTGTTTTCCACAAGCCAATTAGTTGTAAATTTTAATCTGATGAAAAGATATTTCGAACACAAGCAATAGGTGTAAATTACATCTAATGTTTTGCTCCGACCATTGAAAGTAGGGAGCAATTTTGTATTTAGGTGTGTTTCAATTTTTCTGATTATTTTTTTTTGATTTTCCGTGCAAAACTAGTTACCACAAAAAATAATCGAAATGGTTCCAGAGACGTTTCTTTATGAAACTTTTTTCATTCTTGATTCAAAGAGCAATAAAAATATTGAAAATATAGTCCAATGTCAAAAAAAAACAGCTTTGAAATTTTGGACTTTACTTTCAATTTGAACTAGTCTATTTGCAAACGTTTGTAATAAAAAAACTGATTTTTCCGGCTTAAAATAATTTTTTAATGATCGAAAACTAGTTCTAGAAACTTTACTTAGACCTAACAAAAAAATCATAATTTTTGAGCTAAATAATGCTTTTTTTTGGGCTAACTGTTGTCGATAGTGCCTAAGATAAAAACTTTTGATGGTAGTGTATAGTTTGTTCATGACACCACGCAGAAACAACAGCATTTTTCTAAAAAAAAACAGCCTTTTTTAGGAGTTTTTTCATAAGGTCGGAAGTTTATGTGGTACTTGCACATCAACCAGTTATCCTTACGATATTCAGTATTCTGAATTGTGCTAGAATTTTGAAAGACTGACATTATATGTAACAGAAGCTTGCATCATTCTTGTACGATCTTGGAGGCCTTCCTCGATCGACTGCAAAATCTTCAAAAAGTTACTTCGAAAAACTTGATTCCTGTATGTTGCTTTGAAAGTATCGAGAAAAATGTTGTGTTAATTTTGCAACCGAGAATGTAGTGTTATTGAACTGTTTTTTAGGAAATGTCGCTACTGACGTCAAGAGCATCAAAAAAGGTTTTTTACAATAAAAATTTAAGCATGGATTTGGAATAAAGCTTATCAATAACCTATTCGTTTTTTCCACAAGCCAGTTATTTGTAACTTATAATCTGATAAATCTTTGTTTCGAGCACAAACAATAGGTGTAAATTACACCTAGTGTTTTGCTCCGACCATTGAAAGTAGGGAGCAGCTTTGTATTCAGGTGTGTTTCAATTTTTTCTCATTGTTTTTTTTTTGGTTTTCCACGCAAAACCAGTTACCACAAATTATCATTGCAATGGTTCCAGAGATGTTTTTAATGAAATTTATTCAGTCGAGGTTCAAATAGCAAAAATGTATATTGAAAATAAAGCATAATGTCAGAAAAACTGCTTTGAAAGTTTTGACTTTACTTGCAGTTTCGAGCTAGTCAAGTTAGTCAAGTCTAATGTCGAACGTTTGTTATAAAATAAACTGATCTTCGGCTGAAATTAAACAAAAAAAATTTCGGACGAAAAATTGTTTTAGAAATTTTAGCTTACAAAAAAAATTCAAATATTCTGAGCAAAATAAAGATTTTTTTTTGGAGATAATTGTTGTCGATATTGCCTAAGTTACTAACCTTCGAAGGCAATGTATCATTTGTTCATGACATCACGCAGAAACAACGGCATTTTTTAAATAAAAAAGTCATTTATTGTAGTTTTTTCAAAAGGTCGGAACTTTCTGTGGTATTTGCACAACAACCGGTCATCTTTGTGATATTCTGTATTTTATCCCTAAATGGATTCATAAGCCTGTTTCGAACATTTTGTCTTGTGAAACCTTGCCAGAATCGTGCTGGATCTTTAAAAGACTGACATTATCCCTAACACAAGCTTGTATCATTCTTGCACGATCTTAGAGGGCATCCTCGATCGACTGGAAAATCTTCAAAAACTTGCTTGGAAACACTTGATTCCTGTATGTTGCTTTGAAACTATCGAGAAAATTGTTGTGTTAATTTTGCAACCGAGAATGTAGTGTTATTGAACTGTTTTTTAGGAAATGTCGCAACTACGTCAAGAGCATCACAAAAGGTTTTTTACAATAAAAATTTAAGCATGGATTTGGAATAAAGCTTATCAATAACCTATTCGTTTTTTCCACAAGCCAGTTATTTGTAACTTATAATCTGATAAATCTTTGTTTCGAACACAAACAATAGGTGTAAATTACACCTAGTGTTTTGCTCCGACCATTGAAAGTTGGGAGCAGCTTTGTATTCAGGTGTGTTTCATTTTTTCTGATTATTTTTTTTTGGTTTTACGTGCAAAACTAGTTACCACAAAAAATAATCGAAATGGTTCCAGAGATGTTTCTTTATGAAACTCTTTCATTCTTGATTCAAAGCGCAATAAAAATATTGAAAATATAGTCCAATGTCAAAAAAAACAGCTTTGAAATTTTGGACTTTACTTTCAATTTGAACTAGTCTATTTGCAAACGTTTGTAATAAAAAAACTGATTTTTCCGGCTTAAAATAATTTTTTAATGATCGAAAACTAGTTCTAGAAACTTTACTTAGACCTAACAAAAAAATCATAATTTTTGAGCTAAATAATGCTTTTTTTGGGCTAACTGTTGTCGATAGTGCCTAAGATAAAAACTTTTGATGGTAGTGTATAGTTTGTTCATGACACCACGCAGAAACAACAGCATTTTTCTCAAAAAAAAACAGCCTTTTTTAGGAGTTTTTTCATAAGGTCGGAAGTTTATGTGGTACTTGCACATCAACCAGTTATCCTTACGATATTCAGTATTCTGAATTGTGCTAGAATTTTAAAAGACTGACATTATATGTAACAGAAGCTTGCATCATTCTTGTACGATCTTGGAGGCCTTCCTCGATCGACTGCAAAATCTTCAAAAAGTTACTTCGAAAAACTTGATTCCTGTATGTTGCTTTGAAAGTATCGAGAAAAATGTTGTGTTAGTTTTGCAACCGAGAATGTAGTGTTATTGAACTGTTTTTTAGGAAATGTCGCTACTGACGTCAAGAGCATCAAAAAAGGTTTTTTACAATAAAAATTTAAGCATGGATTTGGAATAAAGCTTATCAATAACCTATTCGTTTTTTCCACAAGCCAGTTCGTTGTAACTCTTAATCTGATAAATCTTTGTTTCGAACACAAACAATAGGTGTATATTACACCTAGTGTTTTGCTCCGACCATTGAAAGTAGGGAGCAGCTTTGTATTCAGGTGTGTTTCAATTTTTTCTGATTATTTTTTTTTGGTTTTCCACGCAAAACCAGTTACCACAAATTATCATTGCAATGGTTCCAGAGATGTTTTTTATGAAATTTATTCAGTCGAGGTTCAAATAGCAAAAATGTTTATTGAAAATAAAGCATAATGTCAGAAAAATTGCTTTGAAAGTTTTGACTTTACTTGCAGTTTCGAGCTAGTCAAGTTAGTCAAGTCTAATGTCAAACGTTTGTTATAAAATAAACTGATCTTCGGCTGAAATTAAATAAAAAAAATTTCGGACGAAAAATTGTTTTAGAAATTTTAGCTTAAATAAAAAATTCAAATATTCTGAGCAAAATAAAGATTTTTTTTGGAGGTAATTGTTGTCGATATTGCCTAAGTTACTAAACTTCGAAGGGAATGTATCATTTGTTCCAAAAAAGTCTTTTATTGTAGTTTTTTCAAAAGGTTGGAACTTTCTGTGGTATTTGCACAACAACCGATCATCTTGTGATATTCTGCATTTTATCCCTAAATGGATTTATAAGCCTGTTTCGAACATTTTGTCTTGTGAAACCTTGCAAGAATCGTGCTGGACCTTTAAAAGACTGACATTATTCCTCACACAAGCTTGTATCATTCTTGCACGATCTTGGAGGGCATCCTCGATCGACTGGAAAGTCTTCAAAAACTTGCTTGGAAACACTTGATTCCTGTATGTTGCTTTGGAACTATCAAGAAGATGTTGTTAATTTTGCAACCGAGAATGTAGTGTTATTGATCTGTTTTTTTTAAAGGAAAAGTCGCTCCTTGCGTCAAGAGCATCATTAAATGTTTTTCAGATTAAAAATTTATGCATGGACTCTGAAAAAAAACTTATCAAAAATCTATTTGTGTTTTCCACAAGCCAATTAGTTGTAACTTTTAATCTGATGAAAAGATATTTCGAACACAAGCAATAGGTGTAAATTACATCTAATGTTTTGCTCCGACCATTTAAAGTAGGGAGCATCTTTGTATTTAGTTGTGTTTCAATTTTTCTGATTATTTTTTTTTGGTTTTCCGTGCAAAACTAGTTACCACAAAAAATAATCGAAATGGTTCCAGAGACGTTTCTTTATGAAACTCTTTCATTCTTGATTCAAAGAGCAATAAAAATATTGAAAATATAGCCCAATGTCAAAAAAACAGCTTTGAGAATTTGGACTTTACTTTCAATTTGAATTAGTCTATTTGCAAACGTTTGTTATAAAAAAACTGATTTTTCCGGCTTAAAATAATTTTTTAATGATCGAAAACTAATTCTAGAAACTTTTCTTAGACCTAACAAAAAAATCATAATTTTTGAGCTAAATAATGCTTTTTATGGGCTAACTGTTGTCGATAGTGCCTAAGATAAAAACTTTTGATGGTAGTGTTTAGTTTGTTCATGACACCACGCAGAAACAACAGCATTTTCCTCAAAAAAACAGCCTTTTTTAGGAGTTTTTTCATAAGGTTGGAAGTTTATGTGGTACTTGCACATCAACCAGTTATCCTTACGATATTCAGTATTCTGAATTGTGCTAGAATTTTGAAAGACTGACATTATCCGTAACAGAAGCTTGCATCATTCTTGTACGATCTTGGAGGCCATCCTCGATCGACTGCAAAATCTTCAAAAAGTTACATCGAAAAACTTGATTCCTGTATGTTGCTTTGAAAGTATCGAGAAAAATGTTGTGTTAATTTTGCAACCGAGAATGTAGTGTTATTGAACTGTTTTTTAGGAAAGGTCGCTACTGACGTCAAGAGCATCACAAAAGGTTTTTTACTGTAAAAATTTAAGCATGGATTTGGAATAAAGCTTATCAATAACCTATTCGTTTTTTCCACAAGCCAGGTATTTGTAACTTTTAAACTGATAAATCTTCGTTTCGAACACAAACAATAGGTGTAAATTACACCTAGTGTTTTTTTTCCGACCATTGAAAGTAGGGAGCAGCTTTGTATTCAGGTGTGTTTCAATTTTTTCTGATTATTTTTTTTTGGTTTTCCACGCAAAACCAGTTACCACAAATTATCATTGCAATGGTTCCAGAGATGTTTTTTATGAAATTTATTCAGTCGAGGTTCAAATAGCAAAAAAGTATATTGAAAATAAAGCATAATGTCAGAAAAATTGCTCTGAAAGTTTTGACTTAAATTGCAGTTTCGAACTAGTCAAGTTAGTCAAGTCTAATGTCGAACGTTTGTTATAAAATAAACTGATCTTCGGCTGAATTTAAAAAAAAAATATCGGACGAAAAATTAATTTAGAAATTTTAGCTTACAAAAAATATTCAAATTTTCTGAGCAAAATAAAGATTTTTTTGGAGATAATTGTTGTCGATATTGCCTAAGTTGATAACTTTCGACGTGAATGTATTTTTTTATGGCATCACGCAGAAACAACGGCATTTTTCAAACAAAAAATTTCATTTACTGTAGTTTTTTCAAAAGATCGGAACTTTCTGTGGTATTTGCACAACAACCGGTCATCTTTGTGATATTCTGCATTTTATCCCTAAAAGGATTCATAAGCCTGTTTCGAACACTTTGTCTTGCGAAACCTTGCAAGAATCGTGCTGGATCTTTAAAAGAATGACATTATCCCTAACACAAGCTTGTATCATTCTTGCACGATCTTAAAAGGCATCCTCGATCGACTGGAAAATCTTCAAAAACCTGCTTGGAAACATTTGATTTCTGTATGTTGCTTTGGAACTATCAAGAAAATGTTGTTAATTTTGCAACCGAGAATGTAGTGTTATTGATGTTTTTTTATAGGAAAAGTCGCTCCTGGCGTCAAGAGCATCATTAAAGGTTTTTCATATTAAAAATTTATGCATGGATTCTGATAAAAAACTTATCAAAAATCTATTTGTGTTTTCCACAAGCCAATTAGTTTTAATTTATTTCGAACGCAAGCAATAAGTGTTTTGCTCCGACCATTGAAAGTAGGGAGCAATTTTGGATTCAGGTGTGTTTCAATTTTTTCTGATTTTTTTTTTTGGTTTTCCGTGCAAAACTAGGAACCACAAAAAATAATCGAAATGGTTCCAGAGACGTTTCTTTATGAAACTCTTTCATTCTTGATTCAAAGAGCAATAAAAATATTGAACATATAACCCAATGTCAAAAAAACAGCTTTGAAAATTTGGACTTTACTTTCAATTTGAATTAGTCCATTTGCAAACGTTTGTTACAAAAAAACTGATCTTTCCGGCTAAAATAATTTTTTAATGACCGAAAACTAGTTCTAGAAACTTTACTTAGACCTAACAAAAAAATCATAATTTTCGAGCTAAATAATTCTTTTTTTTGGGCTAACTGTTGTCGATAGTGCCTATGATAAAAACGTTTGATGGTAGTGTATAGTTTGTTCATGACACCACGCAGAAACAACAGCATTTTTCTCAAAAAAAACTGCCTTTTGAGGAATTTTTTCATAAGGTCGGAAGTTTATGTGGTACTTGCACATCAACCAGTTATCCTTACGATATTCAGTATTCTGAATTGTGCTAGAACTTCGAAAGACTGATAGTATCCCTAACACAAGGTTGTATCATTCTTGTACGATCTTGGAGGCCATCCTCGATCGACTGCAAAATCTTCAAAAAGTTACTTCGAAAAACTTGATTCCTGTATGTTGCTTTGAAACTATCGAGAAAATTGTTGTGTTAATTTTGCAACCGAGAATCTAGTGTTATTGAACTGTTTTTTAGGAAATGTCGCTACTGACGTCAAGAGCATCACAAAAGGTTTTTTACAATAAAAATTTAAGCATGGATTTGGAATAAATCTTATCAATAACCTATTAGTTTTTCCACAAGCCAGTTCGTTGTAACTCTTAATCTGATAAATCTTTGTTTCGAACATAAACAATAGGTGTAAATTACACCTAATGTTTTGCTCCGACCATTGAAAGTAGGGAGCAACTTTGTATTCAGGTGTGTTTCAATTTTTTTTGATTATTTTTTTTTGGTTTTCCACACAAAACCAGTTACCACAAATTATCATTGCAATGGTTCCAGAGATGTTTTTTATGAAATTTTTACAGTCGT
Organism: Symsagittifera roscoffensis; assembly: GCF_963678635.1. Lineage (NCBI taxonomy): Eukaryota > Metazoa > Xenacoelomorpha > Acoela > Convolutidae > Symsagittifera > Symsagittifera roscoffensis. The sequence goes on from NC_087064.1 coordinate 30,500,663, forward strand.
GGTTAAAATAGCAAAAAATTATATTGAAAATAAAGCATAATGTCAGAAAAATTGCTTTGAAAGTTTTGACTTTACTTTCAGTTTCGAGCTAGTCAAGTTAGTCAAGTCTAATGTCAAACGTTTGTTATAAAATAAACTGATCTTTCCGGCTGAAGTTTAAAATATTTTTTTTGGACGAAAAATTGATTTAGAAACTTTAGCTTACAAAAAAAATTCAAATGTTTTGAGCAAAATAATGATTTTTTTTTGGGTATAACTGTTGTCGATATTGCCTAAGTTACTAACTTTCGACAAGAATGTAATATTTAAACAAAAAAATTCATTTATTGTAGTTTTTTCAAAAGGTCAGAACTTTCTGTGGTACTTGCACAACAACCGGTCATCCTTGTGATATTCTGTATTTTATCCCTAACTGGATATACAAGACTGTTTCGAACAATTTGTCTCGTGAAACCTTGCAAGAATCGTGCTAGACCTTTAAAAGACTGACATTATCCCTAACAGAAGCTTTCGTCATTCTTGCACGATCTTCAAGGGCATCCTCGATCGACTGGAAAGACTTCAAAAACTTGCTTGGAAACACTTGATTCCTGTACCTTGCTTTGGAACTATCCAGAAAATTGTTGTGTTATTTTTGCAACCGAGAATGTAGTGTTATTGATTTGTTTTTTGTTGGGAAATGTCGCTCTTGGCATCAAGAGCATCATTAAAGGTTTTTTATATTAAAACTTTATGCATGGAATTGAAAAAAAAATTATCAAAAACGTATTTGTGTTTTCCGCAAGCCAATTAGTTGTAATTTTTAATCTGATAAAAATTACTTTCGAACACAAAAAATAGGTGTAAATTACATCTTATGTTTTGCTCGGACTATTGAAAGAAGGGAGCAACTTTGTAATCAGGTGTGTTTTAGTTTTTCTGATTTTTTTTTGGTTTTTCACGCATGACTAGTTACCACAAAAATTCATCGAAATGGTTCCAGAGATGTTTCATTATGAAATTCTTTCATTCGTGATTCAAAGAGCAGTAAAAATATCGAAAAAAGCCCAATGTATTCACTTTCAATTCAAACTAGTCTCTTTGCGAACGTTTGTTATAAAAAAATTTATCTTTCCGGCTAAAATAATTTTTTAATGACCGAAAACTATTTCTAGAAACTTTACGTCGACCTAACAAAAAAATCATAATTTTTGAGCTAAAAAATGCTTTTTTGGAGCTAACTGTTGTCGATAGTGCCTAAGACAAAAAACTTTCGACGGGACTGTATAGTTTGTTCATGACACCATGCAGAAACAACAGCATTTTTCTCATAAAAAAACAGCCTGTAGTTTTTGTAGTTTTTTCAAAAAGCTCGGAAGTTTCTGTGGTACTTGCAAAACAACCAATTATTTTTTACGATATTCAGTATTCTGAATTGTGCTAAATCTTTAAAAGACTGACATTATCCCTAACAGAAGCTTGCATCATTCTTGCACGATCTTGGAGGCCATCCTCGTTCGACTGGAAAATCTTCAATAAGTTACTTCAAAAAATTTGATTCCTGTATATGGCTTTGAAACTACCGAGAAATTTGCTGTGTTACTTTTGCAAACGACCGAGAATGTAGTGTTATTGAACGGTTTTTTAGGAAATGTCTGTTGTCGGTATTGCCTAAGTTACTAACTTTCGACGGGAGTGTATAATTGGTTCATGAAACCACGCAGAAACAACGGATTTTTTTCTCATAAAACCAGTCATTTTTTGTAGTTTTTTCAACAGGTCGAAAGTTTCTGTGGTACTTGCACATCAACCAGTTATCCTCACGATATTCTGTATTCTGAATTGTGCTAGATCTTTAAAAGACTGACATTATCCCTAACAGAAGCTTGCATCATTCTTGCACGATCGTAGAGGCATTCCTCGATCGACTGGAAAATCTTCAGAAAGTCGGAAAATTCAATTTTTGTATGTCATTTTGAGATTATCAAGAAAAATTTGCGGTTTTTTGCAACCTAAAGTGTAAGGTTATTGATACTGTTTTTAGGAAATGTCGCTCCTGGCATCAACAGCATCAAAAAAGTTTTTTTTTCGTAAAAAATTTTAGGCATGGAATTGAAACAAAACTTATCAACAGCCGGTTCGTTTTTTCTACAAACTAAATAGGTGTAACTACTAAAATGATAAAGTTTTGTTTTGAAGACAAAAAGAAGGTTTAAATAACATCTAACGTTTTGCTCCGACTATTGAAAATTGGGAGGAACTTTGTATTCAGGTGCGTTCCAATTTTTTCTTATGATTTTTTTGTTTTCCTACGCAAAGCCAATTACCACCACAAATAATCATCGGAATGGTTCAGAGATGTTTCATTATGAAACTTTATCAGTAGTGGTTCAAAGAGCAATAAAAATATGGAAAATATAGCCCAATGTCAGAAAAACCGCTTTGAACTTTTTGACTTTACTTTCAATTTCGAGCGAGCCTTTACTTCAGTTTCGAGCGGGTCTAGTCTAATTTTGCCCATTTGTTGTAAAAAAATAATCTTCCTTGCTGAAATAATTTTTAATGAATAAAAACTAGTTTTAGAAACTTTACTTAGATCTTAAAATTTTTTTTTAAATTTCTGTGCAAATTACTAGAAAATTTATTTTGGAGAAAATTGTTGTCAATTTTGCCTAAACTATTAACTTTCGACGCGAGTGTATATTTTTTTACATCACACTACGCAGAAACAACCCCTTTTAATCGATAAAAAAAAGAAACCCAATTTTTCTTCTTTTTTTTAAATATGGTCGCAAGCAACGTTCTGTGGTTCTTGCACAACAATCGATTTTCCTTGTGATATTCTGTATCTTGCCCTCTAATGTATATAAGATCCTGTCTCGAATAATAGTTGTCTCGCAAAACCTTGCAAGAATGTTGCATGAACGTTGAAAGATTGGCATTATCCTTTACAGAAGCTTGATGATTCTTGCAAGATCTTGGAGGCTAATACTCTTCGATCGACTGGAAGTTTTAAAAAACTTACTTCGGAGAACTGGATTCTTTTTTTTGCAATCGAGAATGCAATGTATCTAAAGTGATAGTTACAGGAAGGGTCAATCTTGGCATCAGTAGCGTCAAAAAAGTTTTTCATGAAAAAATTGCACAGGAGCATAGTGGAACTTTACAAGACTTGCCATAAAACACGAGCATAGCATTGCAAGATAGTGGATAAAAAATAAATCAAACCGAAGCATTATTTGACACATAGTAAAAACTGAGCTAGTAAAAACTGTGCATCATTTCCGATACAAATTAAAACGCCAAAAATTAAAATAAATTCTGTTCAAAAAATGAAGGCTAAAAAATGAAGTTTTGTTTGCAATTGTTTTCAGAATCAATTACCTACAGCACATGAAGGATTCAGTATAAATAATCTTTTTTCATTTCGTTCTCATAACTAAAATCTGGAACCGATACGAGAAAAAGGTTGCTGAAAACATCGAGATCCAAAAGTTTTTTATTGTAATGGAACACTTTGCTAAAATGTTGCACTCAAGCTTGCCTAAAATCCAACACTTTTGCAGAAAATCAAAAAAGATTATATATTTTTGATTCACACTTTCTTAAAAAATAGTTAGCCAGTTTGAGAAAACTGGATGTTTTCTCTCAACCTGCTTGAACTCTACAATTGCAAAAAAAAACAGATTACCTTTGTTCTTGATTACAAGTAAAATTACTCCAGCAAGCTAAAAAGCAGTTTAAATGTTCGTTTGCTTCTGCTGCTTATCAACATCTCTGCAACGCCAAACTGATTATCAAATTTTTAACCAATACTTTGATTAGTGCAATTTTTTGTTCACTAATTACCTTCACAGTAGATTTGTACGATATGCTGAATAAATTCATTTCCTAATTTTTGCTTTAGAAAAACGCCCTCAGTTAGCTTGCCGACTGAAATCTTTGTTTTTTGTTGGATTTTGAATTATATTTTTTTAATGAACATATATTATATTTTGAATTATATTTTATTGAATTGGTTTAAATTGCTCGGTTTTGATGTTTCTAATCAATTACTGCATGCTAATATATTATATCTCTCGTGTGTATGTATGTGTGTGTGTAGTATGTATGTTTGTAGGTATAACAGTATACGTCTGGTTGAAATCATTTGTTATCAGCCAGCTCCTTTCAATCGGCTGAACCTAGATAAGTAATTATTGTATAGTGACAATACTTATGACAATTTGATATTGACAGTTTAAAAAAAACCCTTTAACCAAAAGGTTTTAGCCCCAACTATTCCAGACAAGTTGAGAGACAGTTTGACCTAATACCAGCTCTGTTATTGAGATATCAAACAAATTTCAAAAAAGCCAATCGAAGCTTGGAAAAGAGTAATGAACGCAAGTAAACAAAAACCCTAAAAAATCAATGACTTTCTTTATAAAAATCTCAACTTTCGAATTTCAAAGAAAAAATAGATACCCTTCAAGCTCTTTGAATTTTTGAAACAACTAGAGAAAACTGGATCAATAAGTAAAGTCTTTATTGCGCTGGAAATCTAAAAAGTAAATTCCACTTTCGAAACTAGAAATCATTCATGTTTTTTCGCGCCATATCCACGTTCGTACTTGGGGAGTGCTATTTACGTCAGTTGATGAATTTCAATTGAATTCAAAAGGTGCATATATACTTAAGTGCATTCATAAATGAATCAATATGTATGAATGCAAATCTGTAGTTATTAGAGACTTTTAAGCCTTTTCCTGAATAAAAAACAAAAAAAAATCAGCAAGACCTATATAAGAGTCTTCATGACGTTCATTACTCTTAAAAAGATATCAAGTATTTGACAAGTTTGAATTCAATGAAAATGCATGTTGTATGAAAAAAACCGATTCTTTCCAATAATAGTACCATCAGGATTATGAAGAGAAATTATACCGAAGACCGTTTATTTCAGATGAACAATAACTTGCGTCATCTCTAATGATCCAAAAACCACTTGGAAGCGAAAAAAATGAAAAATCATTGTTGTAGATATGAGAGCAAATAAAAAACATTTAAAATTCGTCAAGCATAGAAAAATTGACTTTAATTTTGTGAGCAAAACAAGCTGTCCTTTCTTCTTATTTTAAAAATTTATTTTTTGTTCCGATTTTTTTGAAGAAAGTGAGGAAAATATATGCTCGGGGTGTTTTTTTACTCAGACAAAATTAAGAAAATCCGGTCATTCGAAGGATCGATTTGTTGCCCTTCATAGCCCCAGCCGGGTATGCACACCACTACAGTATCCTTCAACAAGTCTGTCTAAGCTACTCGTTTTAAGCTTTATACACGTTTTACACACGCACTACAAAATCGTTCCAAATTGAATTGAGGCAGTTAATTGGTTTATTGAGTCCATATTATTAGCCTGAAATCCATAGTTTTGCCAATTTTAATTTTACCAAAAATTACAGTACTGATCTTAAATTAACCGGAAACAACGAACATTGGAAAATTGAAACGCGTATTTCTCAAATTGGGTTAGGATTAAACCAAAAAAGAACAGAACAAAAACTGCTTAGAATTTCACCAGAACTATTATGATGCAATTTACGTTTCGATATTCGCAGCAAAAAATTTTCATCAAAAATGGGTCATTTTGGTTAATCAAGAATTACGCTAAAACTGTTTCGTTAATTGATGAGAAACTTATATCAAAAGAAGCCTGTTACACAGCCCAACAAAGTCTTAGAAGTATGAAATCTGCAAAAATCTGTATCATAGAAAAAATTGTTTTTTGGTTGATAGCCAAAAAAGTCATTTTTACTAATGAAAAATCAAAATTTTAGCTTGAAAACAATTTTCAAACGCTTTGCAAAAATTTTTGGGATTTGAACCTTTCTAAAACATTGTCGTGCTGTGTATGAGGCTTTTCATGATATAATTTTCTCATCAATTAACTCCAAAAGTCAAAATGACCCATTTTTGGGGGGAAAAAATATGATGCGATTTTCGAAAAAATTGCATCATATTAAATTCTAAGCATTTTTTCTCTTCACATTTTGTCTAACCTTAACTCAATTTGAAAAAAGCGCGGGTAACTTCAAACTTCATTCTTTTTGTTTGGATAACTTAAATCAGCACTGTATTTGAGACCAATTAAAAAGCAGTCGGAATATTCAGCGCTTTGCCCTGATACAAGCAGTCTTGTTAATATTATCATTGATTTATTTTACAGCTGCAGGAAATAATTTCGTTTCCATAACTGCAATGACTAATAAGCTGAGCCTGAATTTAGATCTCACCTGTCCTCTTCTCCCATGGATAACTTGGAGTTTCTCTCGGGGTCGATCTCCATCGAGTTTGAGTTGGAGTCGTCAATGGTGGCCGAGTTGGTCAACTTCGAAATCACATTCCTCGCATCTTTCACTGCCTTCTGAGTCTGGCTCACGATCCGGTGCAGCCGACGCTCCCTCTTACCTGTACAGAATAAATTAGATGAAAAAGCGTTTTGTTCATATCTACGAAATTATCAAATAATTTTCGACATTTTGCAAATTCCAAAATTGTTCAGATTCAATCACGCGGCAGAATTTTAAGAAAATTTAGAAAAAAGAAAAACTCAAATTCAAAAAAAAATCGCAAGAATTGCAAGGAAAAACTTAAAATTGACTTGCACAACGGCGAAGTTGCGCTTCGCAAACAATTGCGAGAGCACGACCAAAAAGCAGCTCTCAAGTGAAATAAAAAAATATACTTAAGCCTCGAATTAGCAAAAACTCGGCTACGTGTAGAATTCGAATCTGCGACCTACTGCAATCAAGAAACTTTGAGTCTCACGCACTATCAACGCAAGCTTAAAAACCGACAAACACTAGTCACCAAGAAAGCAGCTACATATGCTAAATTGGTAATAACTTACCAAGCCAATCAGCAAAAGTGGCACCAAATACAAATAGACTCAATTTTGCATGTAGTAATTTGAAATATAACAAGCTGAAGGCACGCGCATTCAGTAAAAGGAGAAAAATAATTAAAGATTATAATGGATTTTAGTGTCAGTCTCCATAAATTTCAAAAAGAATCGATTAAAATCAATTAAAAATGGATTATAATGTTACTATTTTTCGAAACAAAAAAAACATTATAATCGATTACAATCAATTGTTTTTTGAACAATTTTTTCTGAATTTTCCTTGAAATATAACCCATTTTAATCGATTATAATCCATGATTGTTTAAAAAACGTCATCGTTTCATTTCGTTTTATTTTTTTTATTTGTGTGTTTTTCAGTTGGTGTCTTTTCTTTCTGCTTACTGTTTACTTTCTTACTTTTTACTGTTAACTTTCTTACTGTTTATTGTTTATTATTTCTGATTTCTTACTTCTTACTGACTTTTACTGTTTTTTCATGCAGAATAGCTAAATTATAATTCATTATGATTGATTTTTCTCGTAAATTTGATAGAAAAGGGATTATAATCTATTATAATAGATAAGAGATTATAAAAGATTTTCGGAAAAATGATAATCAACTATAATTGATTATAATTTATTAAAATGTCACCAAATATTATCATTATAAAATAATGGATTATAAATCGTTTAAACATCTAAAATTGGCGCTTATAAATAATTATAATTTTGCTAAAAGTACAATTTTAATAACAATATAATCGATTATTTTCTCTTTTTACTGAGTGCGGGCATCCACACTAAATTTGCATGTAACAAATCGCAAAGCATAAAGCCACATTTTGCATAAATTGTGCATTTCAAAAATTGTGAGATATATTGAGTTTGAAAATTTCTGAAATCTATTTTCCACTATTGTTATGTTGTTTGAAACTAAATCACTTTTTTTGGTTCATTTGATGAATTAAAATGCATCAACTGTGTTAACTTATTACCACTCGAATGTCAAAGCTATCAAAAATGCTATCAAAAACCTGTAAAGGTACCCCATCATTCTTGGGGTGTCGAACCATAAAGGTGCCGCACCAATATTTGCTGCACCATTAGTTCGTACTAATACACTCGCTCCGCAAGTGTAATTATACCAGGTAAATTTTCATGGTTGAACCCAGAAAAAGCTTGGAGTTTGAGAAACTGTTTACAAAAACTGTTCCCCAATTTCGATCACAATTTTTCTCTTACTTGGTGAGTGCAGTGCACCTGTGTCCTGGTCGTCGGAACTTTCGATGACGAGAGACGCTGGCTTCTTGGGTGGTTTCTTCTTCACTATGTGAAAGTCGCCAGAGTCTATGCTGGTGTCTGGCTGGTGGGAAGATACCAAGTGGCTGCCCTCCTCCGTAATGGGTAGGGGAGCCCCACGACCCACTGTGAGCTGTAGAAACAACAAATGCACTAGCAGTTTGAAAAAAAAAGCTTTTTCTCAATGAGGCTCAAAAGATATAACTAAACAGCGTACTAAAATTTTATCAATTTCATTCAAAAGTGGATTTCCTCGTTCTTAATTAAGAACTTGCACGTAAAATTCTATCAACTTTTTAAAAATGCTGAAATCAGTGGCGGATCTAGGATTTTGAAAGTTTTTGCAAATTTGGTCGACCTTTTTTTAAAAATTTTTTAACACACTTTTCAAAAAAATTGGCCCCAAAAAATATCCTACTTTTTTCTTGGCACGCTCTCCCTCAAAATTAGTATATATTGGCGCCTTTAGAAAAACTTTAGGGTCAGTCAGCCAAATATGGATATCTTAAAATAGTACCGAAGAGGGGCCCTATGGGTCGGCAATTACTTTATTCCATAATAAATTGTTTGTTCCAAGCCGGAAATCAATTAAAATAATATAATTTTTCGATCAGAAAATTGGTAGAAATTATCTCCATGAAATCTACTTACAAGATCAGCATAGGCCACAATGTAGGGTTTGTCTTCGCTAAAAGGCCCGGTCAAGGGTTCCATACACGACAGAGGAGTGTCTCCCGTCTCTGAAACTCTGCCCCCTGCCCCAAACCGTGGGCGCTTTCCATCTCCTCTTTTAACGACCTCAATCGGACCCTCATCAAGAACAGGTGTGCTTGTCTTAGCAGTTGGATCATCCGATTCTGATTTCAGGTCACTCTGAAGGTCAGTTCTGGCATGTTCTGGATGTCCTTGCTGGAGTTTGGAGGGAGGCCCGGTGTCTGTGGGATGTTTGGTCTTGGATCCATCGCCTCCAGCCATGATCGCAGACTTCCCAGACACCCTTTTTCTTCAGAAAGGGGAAGCGAATAACACATGCATGTCAAATTAATCTTTTCTTTGCAATTTTTCAGCCTTGACAAAAGGTAACGGCTCTTTTCCAGTTTCCCCTTTCAAAATACCGAGTTTTATGTTTGTTTTACATGTTATTACGGCTAAATGCGTGATGTTACGCTGTTATGTATGAAAAACAAATCTGTTCAAGTTGACGATTTGCTCACCGTGCCAAATTTCATTTCATTATGACAACATTAATAAAGCTTTTCAAAATTGAAATTGAAAGGGGGGGACTGGAAAAGAGCCAAGGTAACTTGTACAAATATGTCGATTAAATAATAATCGTGCAGTTTTGATATAATCGAAGAAATTATAGGAATAAGAGGAGAGCAAACATAGAAGATGAACAAAATGGCAAAAAAAATCGAAATACTCAATCAGAAATCAAGATAAAGATGTATAAGCAAGTCACCAGTTGATCGAATTTTTACAATGTTTCTTACATGCAAAATGCCGTGTGAACAATTATTGAACAGTTTTATTTTGTAACTTGACAAGGAAGGGGGGGGGGGTGGGGTGGGAAACTGGAAAAGAGCCTTCTAGTGTTCTGAGAGATGTTTTGCAGATAAATGTATTGGGAAAAACACTTTGGTACTTTTTAAAAAATACATTTTTGGCCGACCGACCCTAAATTTTTTCTGAAGGCGCCGTTAGCGCCGATATATACTAACTTTGAGGGGGAGCGCGCGCCAAAAAAAAACGCAATTTTTTGTCAAAATTTTCCAAGAAGTGCCCAAAAACTGCTTTTTTGAACTGTTTCTGAAACAATTTGCCTGCGGCGCAGAACATTTGACCAAAATAGCGCCTTTTTAGTGCTTTAGGAGAGCTCGGAGAATCGATTTGGTCGACCTAAAAAAGGCCAAAATTTTTGAAAATCCGCCTCCTCCCTCGAGAAAATCCTAGATCCGCGCCTGGCTGACTTGATACATTTATGCTTATATTATATCTTTTATAAGTGTTCTCTATGTGCTTGCGTTTATTTTGACTTGTGTTTTTATTTGTAGTACAAGTGCTCACATGTTGGTTGCTTTGTCTCTCTTTCCCCTCTGTTCCTCCGCCTCTATCTCCAGCTCAGTCTGGCTGTACATCCTGATCTTGGTGCCCCCTTCTGTCAGCCGCACCTTCTCCTTTCCAGGCTCTTGGTCCTCCTTCTGACAAAAAGTGAAACACTTTAGATAAGTTATCTTACAATCTTTCAACGCAACCGGCAATCGCAAAATTGTTAATGAAATTCGTAAATGAAGAAAACTGAAATATATCCATAGATATTTTTATTCAGATAGTTATTCTAAGAATTAACAAAATATTCATGACCTATACATGCCAAATTGTATGTTTCGTTAATCTTTGCAAACCGCTCACATCTTGCTCGAGAAACCGTTCAAAAATCACCGCAAGAAATGAGCGGTTTTTGAGCGGTTTTTTAAGCAAGATTTGAGCGGTTTGAGCGGTTTTTCCAAAAAAACGCCCAAACCGCCCAAACCGCTCAAACCGCTCAAACCGCTCAAATCTTGCTGAAAAACCGCTCAAACCGCTCATATCTTGAGCGGTTTTTGAGCGGGATCTCGACCCGGGAGGCGCTAAAACATAATCTCCATGATTGTTCATACTTATTACAAAATTTTCAGAAAATTTAAATTTCAAATTTCAGCCTAATTTCCTACAAAAAAACTGTATTCAATTTGGATAAATGTTACTGTTTGTTGATAGATATTTTCCCCAATAAATGCGGTTACCTGAACCTTGTGTTACGTAAAACCTCATTGAATGCTCTCGGTTTTTAATTGTTCATCATTCTTTCACAAAAAGAAAACAAAAACAATCATATCCTAGTGATTTCAAAACAGCGACAAAACTAAATATACACGACGCAAAACTGATGAAAACAGAGAATGCATTCTTCGCTTTGCCTGATACAAGCAATCTGAGGTTAGTCAATTTGAGATCTTCACTCATGGAGATTCAGTCAATTAGACGTTTGAATTTGCCTAACCATTCAGGCCAATGCAAAGAATTGGCATCAAATAAGAACAAGTTCTGCTCTGAAAAGGGGACCTTTCCAGCTTAGTGTCAAAATTTTGACCCAATTTTGATTAATGTTTGGCTTATTTGTAGCAGAGGGTTGCGGGATTTGTTCGTACTCACACAATTGAGATGCAACTAACGGCCTTTGGTCGTTAGCTTTAAAAAATTAGCTGGGGTATCCACGAGAAAAGGTTGTTCGTCTACTGGAGGTTGGATGGACCATCGATGGTTGAGTGATATATTGAGTGGAAGAAAAGAATGCAATTGTGGACAGATTGGTCGCAGTGAAGTTTGGGTTCGCAAAAGGTTGGTAAACAAAAGTTTGTCGAAGTCAAAGGAAACAACGGCTGTTGATCGATCGACAAGGAGCATGTGGGAAAGATAGCCTGATAGTCAATACTCTGCAGGAGCGGCAAATTGCTACAACAAAAGGTAATCAGACGCGAATAAATTGCCGTTCGTATGAGCTATAGACATTGATGCGCGGCAAATAAACAATTATGACTGTGAGAATTTGATAGAACCATTGCATTCGGTTGAACCATTGCATTCTGCGTCATGGTAAGGTTACTTCGAAAGGCGGTTCGATACCTGTAGAAGATAAGAATTCTGAAGCAGAGTCCCAGTTGACATTTTTAACCGGCGACAGGAGCTCAAACATTTCTTGAGCTGGCAACAGTGTTCACCCACATCATGCTACTGTCTTCCTATGTTTGAGTGTCTTCATCAACTACCTTCATCAATTTAGAGCTTCTCTGACAAAGCCAGCTGATTTTTGAAGCACCCTCCAGGTCTTCAGCATCCTCTATAGTAGCTATGGCTAGCATTTGACGGCATTCTTTGAAAAAAACATTGAGCTCTAGCAGACTCTTCATCGACTGCAGCTGGATCTATTCCTTTTGTAAACGAAGCGTAGCCAGTCAGGCGTTCAAATCCTTTTCGTCTTATTTTTACGAGAACTGCTTCTCTTCGACGTTTTATCAGAGTCATTGATGCTATTTGGTTCAAGGGCTGTTGATCGATCGGCAATGAGCATGTAAGAAAGATAGCCTGATAGACAATACTCTGCATGAGCGGCAAATTACTGCAACAAAAGGTGTTCAGTGGCGAAAAAATTTCCGTTCAAATGAGCTAAATGCATTGATGCGCGGCAAACTAGCATTTATGAGTGTAAGAGTTTTATTGAACAATCGATTTCGGTTGAACTTTATGCGTCATGGTAAGATTGCTTCAAAATGCGGTTCGATACCTGTGAAGAATAAGAATTCTAAAGCAGAGTCCTAGTTGACACTTTGAACCGGCGGCAGCAGCTCAAACATTTCTCGAGCTGGCAACAGTGTTCACCCAAATCATAGTAGTGTCTTCCTCTGTTGAAGTCTCTTCAACTGCCATCGCCAATTTCGACCTGCTTTGACGAAGTCAGCTGATTTCTGAAGCACCCTCCAGGCATTCACCTTCCTCTAAAGCAGCTATGGTTAGCTTTTCACGGCATTCCTTGAAAAAAAAAAACGTTGAGCTCTAGCTGGTTCTTCATCGACTGCAGCTGGATCTATTGCATTTGTAAATTAAGCGTAGCCAGTGTGGCCTTCAACTCCTTCTGGTACTATTTTTACGAGAACTGCTTCTCTTTGACGTTCAATCAAAGTCATTGATGCATTTTTTGAGCAGTGTAAAAGCGACTGCTTTGAAGTAACGGATTCCGTTGGTGTCGTGGTCCGCGGATTTACTCGCTGGTCATTCTGCCTCAATTTCAAAGTAAAGCTTTGTTAGCTCTAAAACATTATCATTTTTTGTAGTGATAGTGTCAAATTAAAATTCAAGTTGATTTATATTATTAGCTGGGTTTTCAGTCTGCATGGACAGGGACTTAGGTTCATCGTTTTTCTCTAATGTTTTTTGTACACAATTACCAGATTTTTCAATGTATGTTTCAAATTTGGCTGGTCTGCCATTTGCATTTATTTAAAAAGTATTTTTGGCCGGTAACTCAAATGGGATGGTCTCCAATTCTTTTCTTGTAGAATACACAAGTTTGAAAACGGGAGATCTAGTGTGGTTAGTTGAATCAACTAGTCCGCTCAACGTCTTTAAACTTCGGCAAGACAACGTCGCCCGTTCCGCAAACCTTAGGACAGTCTCCGGAAACTATACCCAAACGTGGTAAAGCTCGTTCTGGTTATTGCTCCATCAGTGTTTAGCAAAAACTAAGAACAATCCTAGTCTGAGAGCGTAGGAAACAGTGAGAGTGATCATTTGACATTCAACAAAAAATGACATTCGCATTGATGTTTCATGGATAATAATCATTTTTATTAGGTTTTTTTTGTCAGTCTCGACAAAATTTAAAAATAATCGACTATAATTGTTCAAGAATGATTTTCTGTTTACTTTTGCGCAGAGGCGAAGCTGCGTTTTGTAAACACTTGCGAGAACACGGCCAGAAAGCAGCTCTAACAAGTAAAGCAAGAAAAAGTTAAAATAAGCCTCGAATTAGCAAAAACTCGGCTACGTGTAGGATTCGAATCTACGACTGACTGCTATCTCACCCACTATTCACCAGCTTCGCAGGCTTAACAACCGACAGGCACTTGTCACGAAAAAAGCAGCTACATATGCTAAAAAAATTACATCAGCTAAAAAAATTCAAAGCCATTCAGCAAAAGTGGCACCAAATACAAATAGACTCAATTTTGCAAGTAATAATCGCAAAGCATAAGGCCACATTATGTGTAACTTTTGAATTTCGAAAATTTACGAGATACAGTGAGTTGGAAAATTTCTGAAATCGAGTTTTTATTATTGTTACGTTGCTTGAAACAATCCACTTTTTTTGGTACGTTCGATGAAATAAAAATGCAACACTTCTGTTAATTTAAAACTATTCGAATGTCAAAGCACATGTTATAAAAAAGCTGTGAAGGTGCCCCAAAATTGGCACCAATATTTGCGACCTAGGTTGGAAAAAAAGAAAAATCGCACTAGCACACTCGCTTCAAAAGTGTAAAATTATATTGATTTATTACACTTGCGAAGCGAGTGTGCTAGTACGAAAATTTTTTCTTTCCAACCTAGGGCGCAAATATTGGTGCCATTTTGATTGATTGTAAAAAAAACAATTATGTCTGAAATTTTTAACACAAGTGCAGTGTTTTCACACTTTGACTGTTGCTTTCAATATAACGCATGTTTTATTAGAGAACTTCAAAAAGGAGACCTACTCTGTCTTTAAAAATTGTTATCTTGTTTTAGAGTGTCCCTGCACAATCTTTTAAAGTATTTTTTTTCTCAAATTTTGCTGATTGTTCTAAGCTTCCTATTTTACGTCTCTCATTCCCTCCTTATCCCCCATCCCATATTAAACAACCTTTTACGCCAATACCACCCCCCTTTGAGGGGGCTGTTTATTAACGTAACGCCTAATCTTTTTGATCACCTCCCACCTTCCCTTCCTCAGTTTACCACCCCTCAAGACTTCAACCCCTCCTATCAGTTCACCACCTTCCCCCCACGTCGACCACCTCCCACCTGCGCGGGAGTATAAAATCATACGGACGGTAAACTGCGGGAGGGGATGAACGTGAAATGTGATGGGGTGGGGAATGGGGAGCAGGAGGGTTGGAATGATGGGGGAGGGGGTGGTTAAATGTGTGTGCGTGTGTTTGAGTGGTGATAGGGTGTGGTGGAGGCAGTGTGGAAGGGGGTTTGGTGGGGGTCTGGAAGGGGGATTGGGGAAGTGAAAGGTTGGGGGAAGGAGGTACATGGGGATGAACACAACACGTTCATTCGGGTTTAATTTTTGCAGAAAGTTGCAAAAAATAGAGCAAACAATTCAAATTTGCGAAAAAAAATCAATCTTCATGGATTTTACAAACAAAAAATTTGATTATATTGAAACAAAAAATGGGTCATGTTGAATGGGTCATGAAAATTGGGCTCTTTTCCAGTTTCCCCCCCACCTTTCAAAATACCGAGTTTTATGTTTGTTTTACGTGTTATTACGCCTAAATGCGTGATGTTACGCTGTAAAGTATGAAGAACAAATCTGTTCACAGTTGTCGATTTGTTCACCACGCCAAATTTCATTGCATTATGACAACGTTAAATAAGCTTTTCAAAGTTGAATTTGAGAGGGGGGGGGGAACTGGAAAAGAGCCGAAAATTGATTATATGGGACAAGTGTTATGCCGATATAATCTCTTATGATTGATTCCAATGAAACTCCAGTGCGAGCATGTTCAATAAAATTACTCATGGTTGTGATCAAGTTGTTGTTAGTACTTTCTTCTCGTTTAGAGCGTAATAATTCAGCTAAAAATTGTGATATATTTTTTTTAAAAGTGAGGAGATAGCTTAGAAGCATCAGTCAACAGGTTTCACTGTCTTATGATTTTCTAGCAATGTATTAATAACATTTGTCTGGTACTGATTTATAAACTCACATTTTCGAAATATTTGATTATTGCTCCGACTTTTTTTGGACTATTTGTGCTCGGGTGTTTTTTTCTCCAGACGAGTTTCGAGTTTTTAACTAGCAATTTTTGAACGAAACTTTTAATATCAGCCAAAACGTAGGCTCTTTTTCCTTTTCCCCCCACCAAACACGAGCTTCAATATATTAGTGTAACGAGTGGTTTTACGAGGTTGAGTATGAAGACCAAATTTGTTTGTCGTGGCCTTATTAGTCTGTATGTAATTTTTCATAACAATTGAACAATGTGGTGAACAAATTTACATGTAAAAATTTGCAGGTGGGGGGAAAAGGAAAAAGAGCCAAAACGTATTGCTGACCTGAGCTCAAATTTTAAAATTTTTTTATCTGTGATCATTTTTAGGAAAATTAGGCGGGTTTAAAGTTGCGAGCTTCGCCAATTTGGAATAATTAAAGCGCGATATATTTTGTTCATAGCGAGAAAGAGTTCATAGCGAGAAAAACCAAGATCGTAATTTATGAATTTAATGGCGAACAAAAACAGCGTGTGCAAAAAGTCAAATGACTGATCGAAACAAAGTTCACAAATTTTCAGGCGCTATTTTAAAATTGATTTATTGTTACGATTTTTGATACGAAAATAACGGAATACTTGTGCTCGGGTGGGTTTTTTTTTCTTCAGACAAAATTTGACTTTTTAACTAGCCATTTTTGACGGAAATTTTAAAATATCATGCTAAAGGTAATATTGTCATGAGCTCAAATTTGAAACGATATTTCATCTGTGATATCATTTTTTGTTAAGTTATGGGGTTTTAAAGATTGCTATTTTGGCCAATTTGAGACGCGATATATTTCGCGCTCTTAACGCGTAAGCGGAGATTTAATCCGTTTTAGAAATCGTTCCAAATTGTTCCAAATTGGTTGAAAGAAGCTTATTTGCCATAACTGATTTGTTACAAGAAGCAAAATCGGCTCTTGGCTCTTTTCCAGTTTCCCCCCCCCCCCCCCCCTTTCAGATTCAACTTTGAAAAGTCTATTTAACGTTGTCATAAAGCAATGAAATTTTGCGTGATGAACAAATCGACAATTCTGAACAAATTTTTTCTTCATACTTTACGGCGTAACATCACGCATTTAGCCGTAATAACACGTAAAACAAACATAAAACTCGGTATTTTGAAAGGTGGGGGGGGGGGGAACTGGAAAAGAGCCCGGCTCTTTTCCAGTCCCCCCTTTCAAATTCAATTTTGAAAAGCTTAATTAACGTTGTCATAATGCAATGAAATTTGGCATGGTGAACAAATCGTCAACTGTGAACAGATTTGTTCTTCATACATAACAGCGTAACATCACGCATAAAGCGTAACATCACGCGTTGTTGACTTGTAATTTTCAATAACTTTGGCTAATATACGTTTGAAATGAAATTTTATCAATCAACCAGCTACCCGAAACCGATCTACCTCAGAACCGAAACGAGGTAGAATTTTATTTCAAGCTAAAAACATGTGGGCGGAAATTAAATCAGTACTAAACATTGTTTAATATAAATTGAGGCATGCTATTTGATCTATTTAATACTTTTTTATATGCTAGATATATTATCTAGTACTTTAAATATCACGTGGGGGCAGTATCGATTTTTGCAAAAGACCTTAAAACATTTTTGATCATTTTTTCTAAAACAAACACTACTCCTTAGACCTTACAGAGCAGTCGCAACATTCAGGGCTTCGCCTTGAAACGTGCAGTCTAGTTTCTACTTAACGGGCTCTTTTCCACTCATCAAATTTTAAATTAAGCTGTGAAAGCTAAATAATTATTTATAAATCGCCATGAAAGCTTACCAAATTGAGAAAAAAAACAGAGAAAACTTCTTTTGTTCCGTAAGTAAAGGAATATTTGTGCTCGGGGTGAGTTCTTTTTCTTCAGACAAATTTCGACTTTTAACTAGCCATTTTTGACAGCATTTTATAATATCATTCAAAAGGTATTGTTTTGCTGAGCTTCAAATTGCAAAGATATTTTCTCTTGTGATCATTTTTTGTAAACTTTTCCAGTCCCCCCGCTTTGTTTTTTTTTCTGAAATTCATTTAAAGAAAGTCTATTCAAAATTATTGTTCATGTTGAAAGCTGCATTAAAACGTGTCAGCGTGAACAGGTGAACAAGTTTTCACATTTATAACATGCAAAATGTCGTGAGCAATTTTTTAACAGCTTTATTTTGCTATTTTACAAGGGGGGTATGAAACCGGAAAAGAGCAAAACAATGATATTTTGGTCAATTTGGGACAATTAACGCGCGATACGTTTAGCGCTCTTAACGCGTAAGCGGAGATTTAATCCGTGATAGAAATCGTTCCAAATTGGTTGAAGCAGGCTATTTGCCGTAGATGATTTGTTACTAGGAGCCAAATATATCACTTTGTACTTTAAATGGGTGGATGATTTTCACAAAAAATCTTTAAAAAAATCATTCATTTATATACAAAATTTTCTGTCTATGATTACTGCTCCATAGACCTCAAAAGTCAGTCGGAACATTTAGGGCTTCGCTCTGATACGAGCAGTCTTGTTGTTCCGACTTTCGATACGAAAGTAACGGAATATTTGTGCTCGGGGTGGGTTTTTTTTTCTTCAGAAAAATTTCAAGACTTTTTACCTAGCCATTTTTGACGGAATTTTTTACATCATTCAAAAGGTATTGTTGTCTTGAGCTCAAATTTGAAAAGATATTTCACCTGTGATCATTTTTTGTAAAGTTATGGGGGTTTAAAGATTGCCATTTTGTCCAATTTGGGACAATTAACGCGCGATATATTTAGCGCTATTAACGCGTGAGCGGAGAGTTAATCTGTCTTAAAATCGTTCCAAATTGGTTGAAAGAAGCTTATTTGCCATAATTGATTTGTTACAAGGAGCGAAATCTATCGTTTTATACTTTGCATGGCGTGTGGGGGGATGATTTTCACAAAAAAAAATCAAATTTTAGAAAAAAAATTTTTATTTTATTTTTTCTTACATTTAATTTTTTAATGTTATTATTGCTCCATAAAACCTTAAAAGGCAGTTGCAACATTCAGGGCTTCGCCTTGATACGAGCAGTCTTGTTTTCATTTAGCATTGCGTCAACTCAAGCATTTAACTACAATAGCTCATAAATTTTTATTAGAAGAAAACATTGAAAAACTATAAAATTTGGTTAATATCAAAAATCAAGTGTGAAAATTTGAGTCGTACAAAATTAACACGACCAATTAGCTAGCCTCAGTTCATTTTGAACAATTTTGTTGAGCGGTATAATTCGCCACGCATGAATACTTTGCGTTACGCTTTCAGGATTGTCAAATGGAGAGCATGGCTAAATTGGCAATCTTCAATGGGCCAGAAAACTTTTGTTGAAAACTATCATTTCGATCGCCAAAGACTGAAAAAAACCACGCCAAGCGTAAATATTCTGTTTTCTTTGAAATTCGGAACAAAAAGTTTAGAGATTAAAGAGAGCCCAAATACGTTATATATTGAAGCCTGGCAGAAGTTTCGAACCAGAAAAAAGTTGCTTTAAGTAAGTAGAGAATATCTTCAGTATAGTATCTAGTTAGCGCAAAACAATGAGAGTCTGTTCCTTAAATGTGTAGAAACGTCTGATTAGTACGAAACATGAGCGTGGCTTTTTTAACGCTCCTTGCCATCGAAAATCCATCGTGTTTAGAATACTATGATTATCACGTATGCCACATTTCAAAACAACAGTGCAATGTTAACTTACAGGGAAAGGTAAGTAAGGCCATGAGCTGATGCTGGCTATGAAATTTCATTTGCTTTCGATCGGAAGGAAGGTGACGGCTTTGTGGGGGAGGGGGATTTGGACAGTTTTAAGACACGAGTGGGCCGAAAAGTATATTACCTGCTCATGTCTGGGAGACCTCTTGTAAAACCACCAGATGAAGAAGCCAGCCGAGGCCGAGAGGAATACAAAGCCGACAGCACCGATGACCGAATAGATTGCAATGCTCACTTGCGGAGCCATAAATAGTTGCAAAATAATTAGTAAATAAATTAGTACAAGCGCACAATAATTTCTTCAGACCATAGTTTAAATGGTCTGTAATCAATTTCCCTAATAATTTAAATGGCTTGTTTTGGTTGATGATTAGGGTGATGAAATTACTACAGTGATGCTGATTTGGTAATTCGAGAATATAGCGTTTATGAAGTGGCGCTAAGGATAGCTTTAGTTGATGCCTGCTCGGATAACAAAAAGACTTTCCCGTTTCGATTGATGTTCCGACAATGATCGGCCGAAAGTCACTCTAACTAGAATTGGTGTGAATCTGGCGCCAAAATCACCCAGTGGAAGTCACGTTAAGAGCCAAAATATTGATGACTCATGACGTAATCGTGCAATCTAATGAGTCAAATTTTTCGACTTTTCGAATAGAATGAGCCCATAAGCAACGATTTCCATTTGAGTGCCACTTATGGCTATTTTGTTACATCCCCTCCGCACTTTTTCCTCCCTCCCCACCTCACATAAGCATCAAATTTATCATGTAACCAGGGGTCTTACAGAGTGAAGCATGAAGATCAAATAAGTTTATCTTGGCCTAATTAATCCGCATATCAATTTTTGTAACAAAACAAAGCTATTTTACACCTACGGCTCTTTTTCCTTTTCACCACTACCTCACATAAGCGTCAATTTTATGGGGTAAGGAGGGGTTTTACAAAGTTAAGTTTGAAAACTTAAAATATTTATCATAAACTAATCAGCCCGCATGCCAATTTTACACAGATGCGAAGCTGAGCCTCGCACTAAGTATGATACGAAACGAAAGAAAGTTGCAAAAAAGTTAAAAGCTAAATAATAAATAAGGCGGCTCTTTTTCCTTTTGGCTCTTTTTCCTTTTCCCCCCACCTGCAAATTTTTATATTTGAAGTTAGTGTCCACTTTGTCCGATTATCATGAAAATTGACATGCAGACTAATTAGGCCATGACAAACATATTTGATTTTCATAATTAAACTTGTAAAACCACTCGTTAGACCAGAAAATTCATGTTTGAGTGAGGTGGGGAGGGGAAAGGAAAAAGAGCCTTCCTTTTCACCCCCCACCTCACACGACCTTCAATATATTAGTGTAACGAGAGGTTTTACGAGGTTGAGTATGAAGACCAAATATGTTTGTCGTGGCCTTATTAGTCTGTATGTAAATTTTCATAGCAATCGGACAATGTAGTCAACAAATTTACATGTAAAAATTTGCAGGTGGGGGAAAAGGAAAAAGAACCAATAAGGCTAGTTTTGAAAGAAAAGCATGCTGAGACAATAGCATGAGACATAAACCCTTTAAGCCAATGAAAAATCAATGAGACAAGACTTATGAAAAGTTAATAAATCCCGCTCACTCTCAAAACACTATTGAAATTTTGGCTCTTTTTCCGTCCCCCCCACCTCGCACAAGCATCAATTTTATGGTCTAAGGAGAGGTTTTACAAGGTTGATTATGAAGACCAAATATGTTTTTCATGACTTAATTAGTCTGCATGTCAATTTTCATGACAATGGGATAATGTGCACAGTATTATGAATTATAAAAATTTGCCGGAAGGAAAAAGAGCCGAAACTGGCTCTTTTCAGTTCCCCCCTTTGATTTTTTTGGAAACTTAATATAAGAAAACTTATTTAAAAGGACTTTTCATGTTATAAAATGCACTGAAACGTGTCAGCGTGAACATATAAACAAACTTTGGCTCTTTTTCCTTTTCCCCCCCACCTCACTCAAACATGAATTTTATGGTCTATCGAGCGGTCTTACAAGGTTAATTATGGAGACCAAATATGTTTGTCATGGCCTAATTAGTCTACATGCCAATTTTCATGGCAATCGGACAAAGTGAACAGTAACTTCAAATATAAAAATTTGCAGGTGGGGGGAAAAGGAAAAAGAGCCCAAATTTTCACAACCTTTCTTACATGCAAAATGCCGTGTGAACAATGCCGTGTGAAAAAGAGCCGAGATATACAAGCTGATATAAAAGAAAAAAACACAGAAAATCCAGAAAAAAATTATGTCATGAAAAATTTGAACTAAAGCTTTTAGTATTTTGTGCAATCCAGATGTGAGCAAAAATATGTTTCCGTTGAAACTACTCAAAATTAGGTCACTAAGCCGAAAAGGAAAGGCCGAAATCATTTGGGCAGATTAAAGTTTTAATAAGCCAACATTTTTTTGAAACGGACTATTAGCCATTTGAATAAAACATGATCAGTCAGATTCGAACCCAGGACCTTTGCCGTCCCAGGCGCAGTTGTTACTTCCATACCAAATGTGCCGCAGACGCAAAGAAACTTGAATTCACTATGCACAGAACCTTAATTTACCATTTCTAATTTTGACCACTCTGTGGGACAAATTTATTTACGGAGAAACAGTTTGGTACCCGATTGCAAAATCCTTGCTTGTCTTGATTAACAATCGGACAATTTGAATTGAAAAAAAAACTAACTTCCGGGTTCTCTTACATGTTCCCACTTTCATCGTAAAGTTAAAATAACTAGTTATCAATATCAACTGGGTATAGTGAGCATTTTAACTATTTGGAACACACTTGTTTTGAAACCTTACATTGTAGCGTCACATATTTAGCATAACATTATATAACAAAACTACAAACTAGAGGCAAAGTGGAGCTTCTAATCACTACGTAAGTGTGGCAGAACTACAGCACATAAAAGGAACGGCAAGCTAGCAAAAAATGAAGGAAAGAACAAAAGCAAAAAAGTGAAACTTTATAATTATTTTTGACGAAATAAAAAAAGATTAAATTTAAATTTTGAAACTACACAGCTCAACCGATCTAAAATTATTTTTCAAACTAATAATGAATTTTGCCCTTGAAACGACGCAAAAATAGGCTGACTAAGCATATATAACAATAATTACTCTGTTTTGGCCATGTAAAGCTTTTAGTCCATAAATAAAAAAAATAACAGAAATTATATTGAATCTCGTCTAGTAATTAAACAATCTACAGGCGAAAATCAACAGCACTTGCAACTACAACAAAAAATTCTTATAGAAAAAAAATCTTAGATAGGTCAACTTTTTTCTTCTTTTACCTTTTCTACGCAAAATTAGGTACCGCAAATAAGCATCGGACTAAGTTCAGTTATGTATCATATTAAAAATTTTTAGTCGTAATTTAAAAAGCTCTCAAAACTTTTTTTAATGTTGAGAGAAACCGGTGCAAAATTTTTGAGTTTTCGTCTATCTTTGAGGAGTGAGCAGGCTTACATTAGCTTAATGAAAGCATTGAAAAATTAATTTCATTCAAGTCAAGTTAGTTTTAAGCTCTTTATTAGGTATCAAAAAGATCAAAAATTCCAGAGAAAAAACTTGGAACATTTCAAAAAAAACTTGCTGGAAATTTAATTTTTTTTCACATTCTTTTTTCGTTTTTCTAGAGATTTTTTCAAAAAGTTTTTTCAATTTGCCCGTTTCACCATGACTGTTAAAGATGGCTAACTTTCATTTTTGCGTTCAGATCGTTTTATCAGACTACGCAGAAAAAAAGAAGACAAATTTGAAAAAAAATTTTCGTAGTTTTTGAGAGTATGGTCGGAACATTGTGCAACTGCACTGTAACCGGCTATCATTGTTCTTCTTTTCTTTTTGTTTTCTACGCGAAACCAGGTACCACAAAATAATCATTGAAAAAAGTCGAGTCATAAATCACATTAACAACCTTTCAGTTGTGATTCGAACGTTAAAAAAGAATATTTTAGCGCCTTCTTGGGAATGGAACAAGAACCAAACAAAAAATTCTAAAGAACTGTTTCTAAATATTTTGATTTTTTGTTGATTTTATAAATTTTAACTTATTTTTTGTTGAACGTCACGATTTTTTTAATTCTCAAACACTATAGGTTTTCCTTTTATCACACCAAAAATAAAAAACAACGATCGAAAATTGTATTTTCTTAAAGTTAGATCGAAGCATTCTGCGCCACTTGCACAACAAACCGCTACCCTTGTTCTTCTTTATCATCAAATAGTTTTTTGCAGCAAAAAAACTGCAAGAGATAGTAAACGTTGAGACCTGTTTTGGCACTGAACAGTTAGATTCAGAATAAAGGCTGAAAGGAGGTAATTGCAATCAAATTACAGCTGCAAGGAATCACGACTAAATTAAAAGATTTAAGAGCTAGCACACTCAATCAACTATGATCTCGCTCTGAAGAAGCTGCATTTGAGTGAAAAAGTATCCTGATCTTGATTTTAACTAAAAGATAGATAATAATAAAAAACGGAATATCAAAATTACATTAGGATGCAGTAGATTTAGGGGGGGTACTATTTTAGGATTTGGATGTTTGGTTGACCCACCCTAAAACTATCTGAAGGGGCTAAATTATACTTTGAGGGAGTGTGCTTCGTAAAATCGCAATTTTTCGGGCCAAATTTTCCAAAAAAAGGCCTGAAAACCTAAAAAAGGTAGACAGAAGTTTCAATTTCTTTTAAAATCTGCTCCTAGAGGAAATCTCAGATCCGCTAGTGGCCCCTGTAAGGGTGGCTATGTTTCTTCCCCAACCTTATCTGCCTGTTTCAGACACAAAATAAAATTTAGTTTTTATTTCACGGAATTATTTTAAGTTTACGCCAAATCGAGTTTGAAATTCAACACAGAAATGATGCTGAATTTCGCACCACTTGGGATACAAGAGAAGAAAGCCGCTAAGTAGAAAAAAGTCGCAGTGTCGGTAAACCTAGTTCGATCAAAATGTCTAAGTCTAATTTTGAAACGGACAACGGAATAGAAAATTAGCTTCGAAAGATAACCATGTTTCGTAAAAAGGAAAAAAACGCCCAATTGTCATGAAAAATTAATTTGAATTATAATTTGCATTAAGATTTTTCTATTTTGTGCAATCCAGAGATGATTACAAAAATTAAGTTTCCCGAATAACAACCCAAAACTAGGTCACTAATTTCGAGAACTAAGAACAATTTTTTTTACACAGAGGCGAAGCGGAGCTTCGCAGCTTTTGCGATACAACGAACGGGAACGTTGTACTGCAAGATGGAAATAACCAAGTAGAAAAAAACTTGCAAAAACTGGAAGTACGAAATACTCAATCACAGAAAAACAGACGAGAAACACACAGTAAAGCTTTAAAAAAGTGTCGACTTATTCAACAACACGTGGTTAGACGCCAATCAATTCGAACACAAAACTACCTAAATAGAGGGTTGTCATTAAAAACTCATGTTTGGAAATACAAAAAATTCAATCTCAAAAAAACATACGAAAGCACAACTAATAGCATAAAAAAGCTTTTAGTATTTTCTGAGCGTTCATTGAGCCAGCAACACGAGGTTAGACGCCAATTGATCCGAAAGCAGAACTACCAAAAGAAATTGTTGTCATAAAAAATTCAAAATATTTTTGGAAATGCGAAAAATTAAATCTCAGAAAAACAGACTAAAAACACAACCACTAGCATTAAGCAAGCGTTTAGTATTTTCCGAGCGTCCACTAAGCCATCAACACGTAGTTAGAAGCCAATTGATTCGAAAACAAAAATACCAAAGTAAATGGATGTCATAAAAATCAACAACTTATTTGGAAATACGAAAACCCAATCTGAGAAAAACGGACGAGAAACACCAACACTAACATTAAGCATGTTTTTAGCTTTTTTCAAGCGTTCCTTAAGCCATCAACACGTGGTTAGATACCAATAAAACCGAAAACATTATGTCAAAACAATTGTTATCAAAAAAAATTTGAGAAATTAAAAAGATAAGTTTACTAAACCGACAAAAACAAGATCCCATAATACCTAGGCCTCAAACAACATCGAAGCGAAAAAAAAAACAAGAAAAAGTCTATATTCTGATTTGATAACGCTTGCTAATCGCAAGCGTAATAATTCAACAAGATAACTCCGCTCATTAAGGCAACACTTCATGAAAATCTCACCACAATTTGTTCAAGTGCCAAAAACTGGTTCGCAGACCATACTTTAACTTTACACTGAGTTTTTCGAAAATAACTAGAACTGATAAATCATAGAACAAAAAAAATTGCATGAAAGGCACAAATACTCAAAAATGTCTTATTTTATATAGTTAGTTTTCTGTTCTCATTGAAGTAATTGAACTATTGTTGGAAAATTTTATCAAGCAAAATTATCCATTCAGATGGCGGAATGGACTGCTGGTGCCAACGTTTTTCGATCAAGATGGCGGAATGGACTGCTGGTGCCGACGCCTTCCGATCAAAAAATCAATTTTTAAGCACTACTCGCGTGCACATTGGAGCAACTAAAGCGCTTCAATTATCTGAGAGGCCAATCAAAACGAGGCTAACATCATTGAATTACTTGCAGGTACAAATCATTAGACATCTAAAAATAAATCAAATTCAACTAAACTATGGATCAAGTTTCTGTTCCAGCTACACCAAAACAGGTCCCAATTCTCCTTTTCTCCTCAGCAGATTGCTTGCATACTTTGCACTTGTGGAAATTCGTAGCATATGGGGTATTTGGAAATACGAAAACCCAATCTGAGAAAAACGGACGAGAAACACCAACACTAACATTAAGCAAGTTTTTAGCTTTTTTCAAGCGTTCCTTAAGCCATCAACACGTGGTTAGATACCAATAAAACCGAAAACATTATGTCAAAACAATTGTTATCAAAAAAATTTTGAGAAATTAAAAAGAAGTAATTGAAGTAATTGAACTATTGTTGGAAAATTTTATCAAGCAAAATTATCCATTCAGATGGCGGAATGGACTGCTGGTGCCAACGTTTTTCGATCAAGATGGCGGAATGGACTGCTGGTGCCGACGCCTTCCGATCAAAAAATCAATTTTTAAGCACTACTCGCGTGCACATTGGAGCAACTAAAGCGCTTCAATTATCTGAGAGGCCAATCAAAACGAGGCTAACATCATTGAATTACTTGCAGGTACAAATCATTAGACATCTAAAAATAAATCAAATTCAACTAAACTATGGATCAAGTTTCTGTTCCAGCTACACCAAAACAGGTCCCAATTCTCCTTTTCTCCTCAGCATCTTTCTGTCATCTTACGTGAACAACATCATCCGCTAGACTTTTTCACTAGTGTTCCTTTTTCTTTTCAGACTGAACTTTGTTTATAGTTTGAAGTGTCTAGGATTTTCTTTCCACACAAAGCACATATTCCTAGTTTATAAGCACAACCTGGAATATACCAAAACAATTTGTAACACATGAGTTTATGCCACTTGATTGATATAATTTCTTTGCTATCATTGAGCAAATGAAAAGATAAGAAGATGAAAGCGTGAAACTGCTAAGAAACAAGGAAATAAAAATTCCACTATTTTTTTAATTTCCTCGTTTCGTAGAATAAATGCCATCGCAATAAATCCAACTTTATCCGGTAGACATCAAGACACTGTCAATTTGTTGAATAGAAAAGAAACTCTGTGCCACAAGTTGTTTTTCGTTTTGTTAAGGGTGTTGAAATTCTTAATTTACGTCGGGTTACATTGCATTACTGGGGCATGGCATCACATGTAAGAAGACTTAATCAAAACTGTAATAATAAAATTTAGATGCAAGCAAAATTTAATTGAAATGTGCTGAAAGCAACGTAATTTAAAGCTTACTTACATTGGCAATAATGCGCTCCTGCTTGATGTAGAGATTGCTTGCATACTTGGCACTTGTGGAAATTCGTAGCATATGGGGTGTATCTAAACAAAGGCAGCCAATGTAAACTAAGTAGATGAGATCTTACAAAAAACGCGATTTATTGAAATATGAAAATTGTAGAAGTTGCTGCACAACAGTCGGATCACAGTGAATATCATACTTTGAGAGATGCTTCTAAAACCGAATCAGGGCTATAAAGGGCTTCTTATATGTTAGACCAGTGACTCTGTCTGCTTTAGTTTTTTAAGGTTTAGGATGTGACCAAAGCAAGTGAGGTCTTCGGAAAATGCGCGGCTCGAAGAATGGAACAACTGATTTAGGATAAATTACTCTCTCGTTTTAGAACAGTGACTAAAGTGATAGGTACGTGTGTTTTAGCTCTTTTTTATATTATTTTTGTTTTAGATGATTAAATAAAATTGACATCTCCTTTCGATTATGACATATAAATTTGACTATAATTTTTCAAATTTGGTAACTTGGCATTCAATATTAGCAGCTTTAACATAAGGGTCAGTTTACATTTAGCTAATTTGGTATAGTGACATTAATTTAGGTTATGTTTTTTAGTTGCACTGCGTACAACGATATTTGAGGACTAACCGTTTGATAAACTTAAGATTTGTTTATCGGAAGTTCACGATGACATTCATTAAGTTCATTTATTAAAGTTCATTTCCTCAACATGTCACAGGGCTTGAACTTTATACAATACTTAGACACCAAGCCTTAAATTTATAAGGAGCACAGAGATGATTTAAATCATCCGGACAAAGAACAAATCTTGAAAATTAAAACGCATTTTTCTCAAATTGGGTCGACTTAAGATGAAAAATGAAGACAAAACTTATTTGAAGTAGGTAGAATTAAAATGGCGCAATTTATTTTGCACAATTTGTACCCAAAGTTTTAATGGTAAAGCGCAAGAACTACCGGATCAATTCAAGCAAAATAAATAAAGTGAGCATCCTCTGTAGCCCAACAAAATTTAAGAAGAGCAATCTCCAGAAATTGATTCAAAACGTTTAAAAATTGTTTTTAAATGAACAATTGGTATTTTATAAGGTAAAATGACATTTTATGAACATCATCTAAAATAGACTTCGTAGAAATTGTTGGGCTACATAGAAGGCTCGATTTCTTTAGTTTTGTTAGCAATTGATCCGGTTGTTTTTGCGCAATTTTTGATTGACTGAAAAAAGCGAAAAACAATGCATGTATGGTAAAACGTTCAGTAAAAAATCCTCTTTTGTGCTGCTCCTAATTCCCTTGTTTACATCGGTCGAGGGGAGATTGTTATGTATAGCCAGATGTATAGCCAGATCAGGCCAAATTCATGACTTTTCTTGGCTGTTTTCCTTTCTTCAGCTGCTCTTTTCATAGCTTCCGATCGGTATCTGTTTCTGCCGTATGCCCCATAGTAGTACCCTGTTAACACGAGGATAAGCCTTCGTTATGTTTAACAAAACCGCTACGGGCCTTTTCATCGCTGAGCCTCCGTTTGGTCCCAATACTCTGCGTGTTTCATCGTCAATGCGGATAATTGCTTGGGTAGCGTCAGCCGTTGACCTGCCTTTCCTGAAACCGTGTTGGTTCTCTTCCATCAACTCTATTGTTTCCGCCCAAATCCTAAGGCTGGAGGCAAGAACTCGTGCAATTATTCGCCTGGCTAGGGGCAGTAAGCATACCCCACGGTAGTTGCTGAAGTCTTTCCTCGTACCCTTTTTGAGCAGGGGAATCAGCCACCCTTCTTTCGATTCTTTCGGCCAGTTGTCTGAGCCCGTCTTAAGAATGTTGATGATACATTCGTATGCTATGTCCTTCACAGTCCGATATTTAACCGAAAGGCCCCATCTACTGTTTTTGCCTGATCTACTGTTTTTTTGTCGGTATTTCCTACCGAAGAGTTAAAGTCTCCTCCATTTATAGGGGCAACCCTTTTCCTGGTTTTGATCCTGGCCGACAGTTCCTCCCGGTATTCCTCAAAATCTTTGGGGTCCGTGTTCCAGAGCGGTTGGTACAGGGCCACAAGTTTAAGGTTGTTGACTTCGACTGAGCAGCATTGGTTTCCACAATCTCTTATATATCCTTGCTACAATCTCTTATATATCCTTGCTCCCTCCAGTCGTTGGCCCAACCGTCTCTCAGGAGGATGCCGCTTCGCTTCCCGTAGAGGCCTTTGGTTTTTATTCATTTCATCCCAGGTTCCTCCCAGATAAAACACTGCCTAAGTACCCAGTTTGAAGAAACAAAAGCAAATACCAACTTTTTTAAATTTCCTACACCTTTCCTCCTCCAGTTCCCTATCTGAAACTTGAGCTCCAAAAAAATGAAACCTTATGCACAGAGCTATTCAAAAGCCCGTGCAAACTCCTACAAGAATCCCTCACAATCATCCCTTTCTCAGAAGCAGGGGCGGATCTAGAATTTTCTCGAGGGCGGGTGGCGGATTTTCAAAAAATTTTGTTGACTTTTTTTAGGTCGACCGAATTGATTTTTGAGCTCTCCCTAAGCAGTTTTAGTCCCTGTTTTGGCCAAATTTTCTGCGCCGTAGGCGAAACTTTGAAAAACAGTTAACAAAAGGCGTTTTTAGGCACTTTTGGAAAATTTTGACCAAAATTAGTATATATTCGCCTTTTTAGAAACATTTAAGGGTCGGTCGGCTGAAAATGGATTTCTAAAAAATACCAACGGGGGACACTTTGGGTCGGCAGGGGGTCGAATCCCTGAGGGAGGGCGTCCGCAACCCCCCCCCCCCCTAAATCCGCCCCTGCTCAGAAGCAATACTGCCAAGAGCTAAACAAAAAGAACAAATCAAGATTCGCGATGCAAATATTCGACTTGCCCTTCAGACGAATTGTACGAATTTTGAAACCTTACATTGTAGCGTCACATATTTAGCATAACATTATATAACAAAACTACAAACTAGAGGCAAAGTGGAGCTTCTAATCACTACGTAAGTGTGGCAGAACTACAGCACATAAAAGGAACGGCAAGCTAGCAAAAAATGAAGGAAAGAACAAAAGCAAAAAAGTGAAACTTTATAATTATTTTTGACGAAATAAAAAAAGATTAAATTTAAATTTTGAAACTACACAGCTCAACCGATCTAAAATTATTTTTCAAACTAATAATGAATTTTGCCCTTGAAACGACGCAAAAATAGGCTGACTAAGCATATATAACAATAATTACTCTGTTTTGGCCATGTAAAGCTTTTAGTCCATAAATAAAAAAAATAACAGAAATTATATTGAATCTCGTCTAGTAATTAAACAATCTACAGGCGAAAATCAACAGCACTTGCAACTACAACAAAAAATTCTTATAGAAAAAAAATCTTAGATAGGTCAACTTTTTTCTTCTTTTACCTTTTCTACGCAAAATTAGGTACCGCAAATAAGCATCGGACTAAGTTCAGTTATGTATCATATTAAAAATTTTTAGTCGTAATTTAAAAAGCTCTCAAAACTTTTTTTAATGTTGAGAGAAACCGGTGCAAAATTTTTGAGTTTTCGTCTATCTTTGAGGAGTGAGCAGGCTTACATTAGCTTAATGAAAGCATTGAAAAATTAATTTCATTCAAGTCAAGTTAGTTTTAAGCGCTTTATTAGGTATCAAAAAGATCAAAAATTCCAGAGAAAAAACTTGGAACATTTCAAAAAAAACTTGCTGGAAATTTAATTTTTTTTCACATTCTTTTTTCGTTTTTCTAGAGATTTTTTCAAAAAGTTTTTTCAATTTGCCCGTTTCACCATGACTGTTAAAGATGGCTAACTTTCATTTTTGCGTTCAGATCGTTTTATCAGACTACGCAGAAAAAAAGAAGACAAATTTGAAAAAAAATTTTCGTAGTTTTTGAGAGTATGGTCGGAACATTGTGCAACTGCACTGTAACCGGCTATCATTGTTCTTCTTTTCTTTTTGTTTTCTACGCGAAACCAGGTACCACAAAATAATCATTGAAAAAAGTCGAGTCATAAATCACATTAACAACCTTTCAGTTGTGATTCGAACGTTAAAAAAGAATATTTTAGCGCCTTCTTGGGAATGGAACAAGAACCAAACAAAAAATTCTAAAGAACTGTTTCTAAATATTTTGATTTTTTGTTGATTTTATAAATTTTAACTTATTTTTTGTTGAACGTCACGATTTTTTTAATTCTCAAACACTATAGGTTTTCCTTTTATCACACCAAAAATAAAAAACAACGATCGAAAATTGTATTTTCTTAAAGTTAGATCGAAGCATTCTGCGCCACTTGCACAACAAACCGCTACCCTTGTTCTTCTTTATCATCAAATAGTTTTTTGCAGCAAAAAAACTGCAAGAGATAGTAAACGTTGAGACCTGTTTTGGCACTGAACAGTTAGATTCAGAATAAAGGCTGAAAGGAGGTAATTGCAATCAAATTACAGCTGCAAGGAATCACGACTAAATTAAAAGATTTAAGAGCTAGCACACTCAATCAACTATGATCTCGCTCTGAAGAAGCTGCATTTGAGTGAAAAAGTATCCTGATCTTGATTTTAACTAAAAGATAGATAATAATAAAAAACGGAATATCAAAATTACATTAGGATGCAGTAGATTTAGGGGGGGTACTATTTTAGGATTTGGATGTTTGGTTGACCCACCCTAAAACTATCTGAAGGGGCTAAATTATACTTTGAGGGAGTGTGCTTCGTAAAATCGCAATTTTTCGGGCCAAATTTTCCAAAAAAAGGCCTGAAAACCTAAAAAAGGTAGACAGAAGTTTCAATTTCTTTTAAAATCTGCTCCTAGAGGAAATCTCAGATCCGCTAGTGGCCCCTGTAAGGGTGGCTATGTTTCTTCCCCAACCTTATCTGCCTGTTTCAGACACAAAATAAAATTTAGTTTTTATTTCACGGAATTATTTTAAGTTTACGCCAAATCGAGTTTGAAATTCAACACAGAAATGATGCTGAATTTCGCACCACTTGGGATACAAGAGAAGAAAGCCGCTAAGTAGAAAAAAGTCGCAGTGTCGGTAAACCTAGTTCGATCAAAATGTCTAAGTCTAATTTTGAAACGGACAACGGAATAGAAAATTAGCTTCGAAAGATAACCATGTTTCGTAAAAAGGAAAAAAACGCCCAATTGTCATGAAAAATTAATTTGAATTATAATTTGCATTAAGATTTTTCTATTTTGTGCAATCCAGAGATGATTACAAAAATTAAGTTTCCCGAATAACAACCCAAAACTAGGTCACTAATTTCGAGAACTAAGAACAATTTTTTTTACACAGAGGCGAAGCGGAGCTTCGCAGCTTTTGCGATACAACGAACGGGAACGTTGTACTGCAAGATGGAAATAACCAAGTAGAAAAAAACTTGCAAAAACTGGAAGTACGAAATACTCAATCACAGAAAAACAGACGAGAAACACACAGTAAAGCTTTAAAAAAGTGTCGACTTATTCAACAACACGTGGTTAGACGCCAATCAATTCGAACACAAAACTACCTAAATAGAGGGTTGTCATTAAAAACTCATGTTTGGAAATACAAAAAATTCAATCTCAAAAAAACATACGAAAGCACAACTAATAGCATAAAAAAGCTTTTAGTATTTTCTGAGCGTTCATTGAGCCAGCAACACGAGGTTAGACGCCAATTGATCCGAAAGCAGAACTACCAAAAGAAATTGTTGTCATAAAAAATTCAAAATATTTTTGGAAATGCGAAAAATTAAATCTCAGAAAAACAGACTAAAAACACAACCACTAGCATTAAGCAAGCGTTTAGTATTTTCCGAGCGTCCACTAAGCCATCAACACGTAGTTAGAAGCCAATTGATTCGAAAACAAAAATACCAAAGTAAATGGATGTCATAAAAATCAACAACTTATTTGGAAATACGAAAACCCAATCTGAGAAAAACGGACGAGAAACACCAACACTAACATTAAGCATGTTTTTAGCTTTTTTCAAGCGTTCCTTAAGCCATCAACACGTGGTTAGATACCAATAAAACCGAAAACATTATGTCAAAACAATTGTTATCAAAAAAAATTTGAGAAATTAAAAAGATAAGTTTACTAAACCGACAAAAACAAGATCCCATAATACCTAGGCCTCAAACAACATCGAAGCGAAAAAAAAAACAAGAAAAAGTCTATATTCTGATTTGATAACGCTTGCTAATCGCAAGCGTAATAATTCAACAAGATAACTCCGCTCATTAAGGCAACACTTCATGAAAATCTCACCACAATTTGTTCAAGTGCCAAAAACTGGTTCGCAGACCATACTTTAACTTTACACTGAGTTTTTCGAAAATAACTAGAACTGATAAATCATAGAACAAAAAAAATTGCATGAAAGGCACAAATACTCAAAAATGTCTTATTTTATATAGTTAGTTTTCTGTTCTCATTGAAGTAATTGAACTATTGTTGGAAAATTTTATCAAGCAAAATTATCCATTCAGATGGCGGAATGGACTGCTGGTGCCAACGTTTTTCGATCAAGATGGCGGAATGGACTGCTGGTGCCGACGCCTTCCGATCAAAAAATCAATTTTTAAGCACTACTCGCGTGCACATTGGAGCAACTAAAGCGCTTCAATTATCTGAGAGGCCAATCAAAACGAGGCTAACATCATTGAATTACTTGCAGGTACAAATCATTAGACATCTAAAAATAAATCAAATTCAACTAAACTATGGATCAAGTTTCTGTTCCAGCTACACCAAAACAGGTCCCAATTCTCCTTTTCTCCTCAGCAGATTGCTTGCATACTTTGCACTTGTGGAAATTCGTAGCATATGGGGTATTTGGAAATACGAAAACCCAATCTGAGAAAAACGGACGAGAAACACCAACACTAACATTAAGCAAGTTTTTAGCTTTTTTCAAGCGTTCCTTAAGCCATCAACACGTGGTTAGATACCAATAAAACCGAAAACATTATGTCAAAACAATTGTTATCAAAAAAATTTTGAGAAATTAAAAAGAAGTAATTGAAGTAATTGAACTATTGTTGGAAAATTTTATCAAGCAAAATTATCCATTCAGATGGCGGAATGGACTGCTGGTGCCAACGTTTTTCGATCAAGATGGCGGAATGGACTGCTGGTGCCGACGCCTTCCGATCAAAAAATCAATTTTTAAGCACTACTCGCGTGCACATTGGAGCAACTAAAGCGCTTCAATTATCTGAGAGGCCAATCAAAACGAGGCTAACATCATTGAATTACTTGCAGGTACAAATCATTAGACATCTAAAAATAAATCAAATTCAACTAAACTATGGATCAAGTTTCTGTTCCAGCTACACCAAAACAGGTCCCAATTCTCCTTTTCTCCTCAGCATCTTTCTGTCATCTTACGTGAACAACATCATCCGCTAGACTTTTTCACTAGTGTTCCTTTTTCTTTTCAGACTGAACTTTGTTTATAGTTTGAAGTGTCTAGGATTTTCTTTCCACACAAAGCACATATTCCTAGTTTATAAGCACAACCTGGAATATACCAAAACAATTTGTAACACATGAGTTTATGCCACTTGATTGATATAATTTCTTTGCTATCATTGAGCAAATGAAAAGATAAGAAGATGAAAGCGTGAAACTGCTAAGAAACAAGGAAATAAAAATTCCACTATTTTTTTAATTTCCTCGTTTCGTAGAATAAATGCCATCGCAATAAATCCAACTTTATCCGGTAGACATCAAGACACTGTCAATTTGTTGAATAGAAAAGAAACTCTGTGCCACAAGTTGTTTTTCGTTTTGTTAAGGGTGTTGAAATTCTTAATTTACGTCGGGTTACATTGCATTACTGGGGCATGGCATCACATGTAAGAAGACTTAATCAAAACTGTAATAATAAAATTTAGATGCAAGCAAAATTTAATTGAAATGTGCTGAAAGCAACGTAATTTAAAGCTTACTTACATTGGCAATAATGCGCTCCTGCTTGATGTAGAGATTGCTTGCATACTTGGCACTTGTGGAAATTCGTAGCATATGGGGTGTATCTAAATAAAGGCAGCCAATGTAAACTAAGTAGATGAGATCTTACAAAAAACGCGATTTATTGAAATATGAAAATTGTAGAAGTTGCTGCGAATATGGCACAACAGTCGGATCACAGTGAATATCATACTTTGAGAGATGCTTCTAAAACCGAATCACGGCTATAAAGGGCTTGTTATATGTTAGACCAGTGACTCTGTCTGATATAGTTTTTTAAGGTTTAGGATGTGACCAAAGCAAGTGAGGTCTTCGGAAAATGCTCGGCTCGAAGAATGGAACAACTGATTTAAGATAAATTACTCTCTCGTTTTAGAACAGTGACTAAAGTGATAGGTACGTGTTTTTTCAGCTCTTTTTTATAATATTTTTGTTTTACATGATTAAATAAAATTGACATCTCCTTTCGGTTATGACATAAATTTGACTACAATTTTTCAAATTTGGTAACTTGGATTTCAATATTAGCAGCTTTAACATAAGGGTCAGTTTACATTTAGCTAATTTGGTATAGTGACGTTAATTTAGGTTATGTATTTTAGTTGCACTGCGTACAACGATATTTGAGGACTAACTGTTTGATAAACTTAGATTTGTTTATCGGAAGTTCACGATGACATTCATTAAGTTCATTTATTAAAGTTCATTTCCTCAACATGTCACAGGGCTTGAACTTTATATAATACTTAGACACCAAGCCTTAAATTTATAAGGAGCACAGAGATGATTTAAATCATCCGGACAAAGAACAAATCTTGAAAATGAAAACGTATTTTTCTCAAATTGGGTCGACTTAAGATGAAAAATGAAGACAAAACTTATTTGAATTAGGTAGAATTAAAATGGCGCAATTTATTTTGCACAATTCGTACCCAAAGTTTTAATGGTAGTGCGCAAGAACTACCGGATCAATGCAAGCAAAATAAATAAAAGTGAGCCTCCTCTGTAGCCCAACAAAATTTAAGAAGAGCAATCTCCAGAAATTGATTCAAAACGTTTAAAAATTGTTTTTAAATGAACAATTGGTAATTTATAAGGTAAAATGACATTTTATGATGATCATTTAAAATAGACTTCGTAAAAATTGTTCGGCTACATAGAAGGCTCGATTTCTTTAGTTTTGTTAGCAATTGATCCGGTTGTTTTTGCGCAATTTTTGATTGACTGAAAAAAGCGAAAAACAATGCATGTATGGTAAAACGTTCAGTAAAAAATCCTCTCTGGTGCTGCTCCTAATTCCCTTGTTTACATCGGTCGAGGGGAGATTGTTATCTCTGATGTATAGCCAGATCAAGCCAAATTCATGACTTTTCTTGGCTGTTTTCCTTTCTTCAGCTGCTCTTTTCATAGCTTCCGATCGGTATCTGTTTCTGCCGTATGCCCCATAGTAGTACCCTGTTAACACGAGGATAAGCCTTCGTTAAGTTTAACAAAACCGCTACGGGCCTTTTCATCGCTGAGCCTCCGTTTGGTCCCAATACTCTGCGTGTTTCATCGTCAATGCGGATAATTGCTTGGGTAGCGTCAGCCGTTGACCTGCCTTTCCTGAAACCGTTTTGGTTCTCTTCCATCAACTCTATTGTTTCCGCCCAGATCCTAGAGCCTGGAGGCAAGAACTCGTGCGATTATTCGCCTGGCTAGGGGCAGTAAGCATACCCCACGGTAGTTGCTGAGGTCTTTCCTCGTACCCTTTTTGAGCAGGGGAATCAGCCACCCTTCTTTCGATTCTTTCGGCCAGTTGTCTGAGCCCGTCTTAAGAATTTTGATGATACATTCGTATGCTATGTCCTTCACAGTCCGATATTTAACCGAAAGGCCCCATCTACTGTTTTTGCCTGATCTACTGTTTTTTGTCGGTACTTCCTACCGAAGAGTTAAAGTCTTATCTCAGAAACTAAAAGGATTTGACCATTCATATTAAGAGGCAAGATTTGAGACGCCTGGGTGTACGCTGACAATAAGGTTGTATCTTCATCAAGTTAGTATTTTCAAATTTTTTGAATTTCTTTGAAGATAAGTTCTTTCAGAAATTTTGAAAAATTCAAAAAACGTCAGATCTCGGAAACTAAAAGCATTAGAGCAGTCGCTTGTGGCAAGATTTGCAACTCTTTAGAGTACCCTGACAACAACGAACTATAGCGTTGGAAATTTCAAATTTTGAAAAAATAATTAATTTAAACTTTCTGAAGTTTTCAGAAAATTTTTGAAAAAATCACAAAAAAACGTCATATCTCGAAAAGATACAAAAAATTGAGCAATTATATTTGGAGGCAAGATTCGCAATCTTGGAGATTACTCTGACAGGACCCAACTACAGGGTTGGGAATATCAGATTTTACGAAAAAAAAAAAAAAGTTTTCTGAATTTTTTTTGAAAAATCACAAAAAACGTCATATCTCGAAAACCACAAAGATTTAAACAGTCATATTTGGAGGCAAGATTTGTAACTCCTTACAGTACTCTGACAGCACCCAACTACAAGATTGGGAAATTCAAATTTTGAGAAATAATTAAATAAAATTTTCTCAAAAATTTTTGAAAAAATCACAAAAAATATCATATCTCGAAAACTACTAAGAATTGAGCAGTCATATTTGGAGGCAAGATTCGCAATCTTTGAGAATACTCGGACAGGACCCAACTACAGGGTTGGGAATTTCAGATTTTGCGAAAAAAAATTAATATAAGTTTTCTGAAAAATCACAAAAAAACTACAAGGATTTGAACAGTTTTGTAACTACACAGATTTGTAACTCCTTAGAGTATTCTGACAGCACCCAACTACAGGCTTGGGAACTTCAAGTTTTTTAAATTAATTTAATATTTGAAATTTCTGAAAAATTTTGAAAAAAATCTCAAAAATCGTCTTATCTCGTTAACTAAAATGATTCGGGCACTCAAAACTGGAGGCCAAATTCGCAACCCCTAATTCGATATTGGGCTGCTTAATTTAAACTCCGTAAAATAGCCACTAAAATCAAATTGGAAAATCGAAAAAAAATCTTAACCATTGCAATATACGATATAGCTTAAACATGCAAAAATAATACGTTGAAAAAGCTTAAAAATGGCGAGATAGTGAAGCCCGCCTTTAAATATATAATAGACTGTACGAATATACAGATGACAGAGATAGTGCAATTGACATTAAAATCCTCAAAATACTTCTTGGTTATCTCGAAACCGACAAACAAGCGTTTGTCTGGACTGTTAAGCCCTCCAACTGACTTACAGAGGCGAAGCTTCGCACCACCTGCTACACAGCACAATCATAAAAAAAAGTTATTACAGAGGCGAAGCTTCGCGCCACCTGATACACAGCACAATCATAAAAAAAATATAAGACTCAAAAAAAACTGAAAACGGTTGAAAACAAGGTGAACCAAAATTTTCGTATATTTCGATAAAAGATAACTAGGAGTCCAGCTTAGTCTGGAGATGCCTGTTACTTATTTCTGGAACGCGTTATACTGATGCTGGATGAATGAGTAATTTCAAAAATTTTACTTAGTCCAAAAACTTAGTTGTTTCTCTACTAAAAAAAAAAAAGAGTGAAAATTTCTGGGAAATTGGAATCTTCCCACAGACATAACATTATTCTTACAAGAAGCTAACGAGTCTATGCTTTTACAGGAAAAGTTCTCGTAACCGATTCTTTCGATTAAATTCTGCAATTAAACTCAGACTAGGGTAGTTTCTAAGAAAATTCAAAAAGTTTCTCAAAACATTCATTAAAAAAATTGAGCATTGAAAAAGATCTCTAAGAAAACAGACTTCAGTAAAAACTACAAATTGCAAGTCGTGTCTCCAGGAAAGCAAACGAAATATCAAAATCCGCCCCTTTGAAAAATCACAAAAAACGTCATATCTCGAAAACCACAAAGATTTAAACAGTCATATTTGGAGGCAAGATTTGTAACTCCTTTCTGACAGCACCCAACTACAAGATTGGGAAATTCAAATTTTGAGAAATAATTAAACAAAATTTTCTGAAAATTTTTGAAAATCACAAAAAATATCATATCTCGAAAACGACTAAGAATTGAGCAGTCATATTTGGAGGCAAGATTCGCAATCTTTGAGAATACTCGGACAGGACCCAACTACAGGGTTGGGAATTTCAGATTTTGCGAAAAAAAAAATTAATATAAGTTTTCTGAAAAATCACAAAAAACGTCAGATCTCAAAAACTACAAGGATTTGAACAGTCTTATTTGGAGGCAAGATTTGTAACTCCTTAGAGTACTCTGACAGCACCCAACTACAGGGTTGGGAACTTCAAGTTTTGTAAATTAATTTGTTAATTGAAATTTCTGAAAATTTTTGAAAAAATCTCAAAAATCGTCTTATCTCGTTAACTAAAATGATTCTGGCACTCAAAATTGGAGGCCAAATTCGCAACCCCTAATTCGATATTGGGCTGCTTAATTTAAACTCGGTAAAATAACCACTAAAATCAAATTGGAAAATCGAAAAAAAATTCTTAACCATTGCAATATACGATATAGCTTAAACATGCAAAAATAATGCGTTGAAAAAGCTTAATTATGGCGAGATATTGAAGCCCGCATTTAAATATATAATAGACTGTACGAATATACAGATGACAGAGATAGTGCAATTGACATTAAAATCCTCAAAATACTTCTTGGTTATCTCGAAACCGACAAACAAGCGTTTGTCTGGACTGTTAAGCTCTCCAACTGACTTACAGAGGCGAAGCTTCGCACCACCTGCTACACAGCATAATCACAAAAAAAATTATTACAGAGGCGAAGCTTCGCGCCACCTGCTACACAGCACAATCATAAAAAAAATATAAGAACTCAAAAAAAATGAAAACGGTTGAAAACAAGGTGAACCAAAATTTTCGTATGTTTCGATAAAAGATAACTAGGAGTTCGGCTTAGTCTGGAGATGTCTGTTACTTATTTCTGGAACGCGTTATACTGATGCTGGATGAATGAGTAATTTCAAAAATTTGACTTAGTCCAAAAACTTGTTTCTCTACAAAGATAAAAAAAAGAATGAAAATTTCTGGGAAATTGGAATCTTCCCACAGACATAACATGATTCTTACAAGAAGCTAAAGAGTCTATGCTTCTACAGGAAAAGTTCTCGTAACCGATTCTTCCGATTAAATTCTTCAATCAAACTCAGACTAGGGTAGTTTCTAAGAAAATTCAAAAAGTTTCTCAGAACATTCATTAAAAAAATTAAGCATTGAAAAAGATCTCTAAGAAAACAGACTTCAGTAAAAACTACAAATTGCAAGTCGTGTCTCCAGGAAAGCAAACGAAATATCAAAAAGGAATACTTGAAATCAAGCACAGCTT
The DNA here is from genome assembly GCF_963678635.1 of Symsagittifera roscoffensis. NCBI lineage: Eukaryota > Metazoa > Xenacoelomorpha > Acoela > Convolutidae > Symsagittifera > Symsagittifera roscoffensis. The sequence continues at coordinate 30,541,392 of NC_087064.1, forward strand.
ACTGTGCCTCTATTCGCTGCCAGCGACGAAGAGCAGAGCCAGTCTCCTCAGCGAAAAAGACATGAAACTTACTTGCGACACACCATATTTTAAATAATTAAAACGAAGCTTTGCACTCCTAAGGAATGCAATTCTTCACGTCCAGAGATGTCAAGAATCAAAATTTCCGTAAAATATAGTATTGAAGAGGGTTGTTCAAACAAAAAATCATCAAAGACGTAAACTTTGAAGAAGTTTATTGTTTCGGTATTAATAATTAGATGCATTTACATAGTGTTGGGTACGGCTCCATCCAACCTGTGCACTGACAGTCGAATGACAAAAGGATCCTTTTAATTGATCTTTTAATATGATATATTACTCGGTCAACTATATCCGAAGCCTATATCTGAAGTTACTTCGATAGAAGGACGGAACAATCAACAATGGAATCGACAATTTAATTGCACAGTTTTACTTGTTAATCTCAATCGATTTTGTATGAATAGCCCAGTAGTTACAAGACCAACAAGAACTCGTTTCAGTGTAAACCTCACTTAAGCACCAGCCATGCTATCACTATTCACTCTTATAAAAAAAAAATCTTACCTCATCTTTTTCCCGGATAGTGCTTTATTTTCGTTCAGTTTTCTACCACCACCTCCTAAAAAATCCAATAACTGGAGTAAAATGTTCAGTATTTATTCATTTTTGCTAAATATACGTATGATAATTATTTACCTGTAGTGCTACGAGCACCATCCTTCCAGGGATCGGGGGTTATAATTTTAGCAAGCTTTAGCTCACCTGAAACGAAGTAACTTTAAATCAAATTTAATCAAAAAATGAACATATGGCGCCATAACGCTGTCACATTAAATTAAAATTGGGCTCAAGTTTCCTGCTACTAATCGACTGTCATACTTACATTTTCCACAGACCATTATTGTATCTGAGGCTATCAAAACTGACGTGGACGCATACTTAAACTGAAAACAAAATTAGCTTTCGAGCGAACTATTCAAACTGAAAAACTTTGCACCTTGTAGCGCTAAAATGAACGACTACGATTAAAATCAAATAAAAAGACAAATAAAAAATTCGGTATTTAAAAAAAAGAAGTTTTTTTCCCAAAAAAACTCATTCAAATTGCCAAAAAAAATCTTACAAGAAAACTACACCGTTAAATGCTAGAAAGAAGCCGAATTTCAAACAAAATTGCTGTGGGACCTAAGCCGGCAAAATAACCAAATAGAAGATAGTCTGAAATAGTAAAAATCTGAGTCAGGAAAAATCGGTCTCGACTGGAACTTTTCAAACGGTAAACTAGGGGCCCAGCTGAAAGCTGGAGAGACCTGTTTGATTATTTTAATATTGATTATTTTAAAATTTACCGACCTGATTAAAGAGAACTAGCGTAACTCGTGCAACTTCTCGTTGGACTTCTTCGAACCATACAAAAAAACTCAACACAAAGCCAATAGCACCAAGCAAAAGCGAGAAAACGTAAGCATAGCGGATTCCATTGTCTAAAAAATACACACAATAAGTATATTGAATCTTTGTTCCAATGCCAAAAAACTTTTAAAAAAACTTTTCCTAAGTGTACAGCTTTTCCCCGAGACAAATTATGGACCAGCCGCTTGGGCAGGGGAGTTTCCTACAACCTGGTCTATCGATTAAACCCTTAATCCCAAATCTGGACGGGTAGTTTTTGAGGAAATCGGAAAGATTTGAAAAAAGGCCAAAAAAGTGACTTTTCCTAAGTCTATAGCTCTTCCCCTAGGCAAGTTAAGGACCAGCCGCTTGTGCGGGGGAGTTTCCTACAACCTGGTCTATCGATTAAACCCTTAATTCCAAATCTGGATGGGTAGTTTTTGAGGAAATCGATAATTTCCGAAAAAATAGGCAAAAAAAATCAAAAAAGTGACTTTTCCTAAGTCTATAGCTCTTCCCCTAAGCAAATTAGGGACCAGCCGCTTGTGCATGGGAGTTTCCTACAACCTGGTCTATCGATTAAACCCTTAATCCCAAATCTGGACGGGTAGTTTTTGAGGAAGTACCGAGTTGTGAAGCTTTTCTAAGACCGTAGGGGGTGGGGTAGGGTAAAAATTGCCCTAAATTTCATGCAGGCAGGTAGGTGAAACGCTACTGAATCCATTGGTACCACTTTTATGAGAATTTGACGAGTAGTTTTTTGGGAAAGCGAATTTTTCGAAAAAGAAAAAAAAACAGATCTCATCTGGAAAAAAAAACATTTTCTGTGCCAGTCGGTCATATTTGGAAGTTTGACCTTGAGAGAAGCAAAAAACACTTGATTTTGGAGTGAAATTTAATTTTTCAAAATTTCGAATGGAACCTGTCATGCACGATTTTCTCGCGATAACTGAAAATCAGAAAAAAGAAATCAGAACAATTTCAGAACGATTGAGACACACACGCGGGAAAGTTGTAAGAAAAAGCAGTAGGAAATTGCTATTCGCAATTTCCATCACTATCATAATCGAGAGTAGAGCTGTCCCATCTGTGACAGAGACGAGAGCATTCCCACGAATTGGATTATAGCGACTGGAGTGTTATTCGGAACTGGACTAGAGTGAACCTTCGGTGGAAAGGTGGACAACTTGAGTGTCCTAATGGTTCACAAGAAAACTATTGTCTAGAGTATAAACTCGTTCTCATTGTTCAAACTATAAAACATTAGACTCATTTGGTTACGTTATTTAATTCTTGAGTTAATTACCGACTGGATTATTTCCCACTTCTTGAGCGTGCTACTATGTGAGTACAAATTTAAATTCCTAGAGTGTGTTTTATAATTGTTATGTTGAGGTAAGGCGAGTTTTAGGTTGATCCATCTGAAATGGATCAAAGTCCCACTGTCTAATAAAAAGTAACTTAACGGATTGTTCCAACCCGGTTTTTAACGGCGTTCATGTATTTTGGGTATCTAGAGACCTAAGTATGGGGACGTTTCTAATTCTAGAGTGGGGGGATATTTTAGTAGTAGCCTTTAAGCTGTAACGGGTCGTAGTCTCATGTCACAAGCGAACCGAACTGGCTCCGACCGTTCTTGAGGTAGAAAAACACAAGAGATGGTGTCCCTGACCCTTGAGCCAGTGGTTATAGGTCCTATTTTTCTTAAGCCTCATGTGTGACTGCAGTAGACGAATGTTACATAGTGTTTTTATGGCGCTCCTGGGTGTTTACGACATCAAGACTACGGAGTCGAACCCACTTGAGACAGCTTCGGGCTGAATGCCCATTCTAGAGTACCAGCGGTACGGTTCGACAGGAACGTGCAAACCTTCCGGTTGTACCGTGATAGCTTTTTAAGAAAACTCGAGAAAATTTCCTGGTACGCTCTCCGAACGAGGCTTAGCTAACCGAGTAAAGGGGGGCAACTAGGGGGACAAAAACACGAGCAAAAAGACAAAAAGCAAAACAAAAACCAAAAAAGAATAGAAAAAGGAACAAAAACCATAAAACGAAAAAAGACAGTGACTTTGACACCAGATTAGTTGGATCAAACCTTTATACTAATTAAATAGTATACCCATACTGTTTTACAAGTTCGATCGTTTCGATCAACCTAGCAATTTAAACCAGTAAACTGAATAAAGTGCCCGAAGTGGGGCGTTGTCAAGGGTTTTCAGATAGCTTGGAACTTAGCTGGACCAATAGGAGACTTGACTGGAAGAGGTGACCAGCCGAGTGGGAAAGTGGTTCAGGGACACTTTAGCTGAACCAATAGGAGACTTGACTGGAAGAGGTGACCAGCCGAGTGGGAAAGTGGTTCAGGGACACTTGAGCTGAACCAATAGGAGACTGGACTGGAACAGGTGACCAGTCGAGTGGGAAAGCAGCCAAGAAGGATTTGGCAATTCTCGAGTTCTCAAGTTGGGCAGAACGGGTATCGTTAAAATCCACATTACATTATAGGAGATAAGTGTAAAATAGGATAAGCGACATCCCCCGGTTTTGAGGAACGTTTTTACTTGAGCAGGCCTGGAGACAGGTCTACGGTTTTCTCTTGAGAGGTTTAGCACCCGGCGCTTAAGGTAATTTTAGGCTTAAGAAGGGGGGCTAAAAAGGGGGGAGGTTAGAAGGGGGGCTGGTTAAGTTAGAGGTTGGCGGTTGTAAATTGTAAAAAGGGGGAAATTAGAGTAACTAATTAGTCGACATCGTTGACTTAGTTACATTAGAATTTATAACGCGTTGGTAATATTAGGTGGATATCGAAATTTGAACTCGAGTTAAGGAAGGTACCCTGGTCGGATTGGTAGGGGGGAAGGGACATAGACAGTTTTTGTAATACCCCATAAGATCGCTAGCAGGGGGGAAGGAAACGCGTGGCAATTAGGTACAAGACATTTTTTTCGATAGAAGGTAGACATTTGTCACCTTTGAATTTTAGGTGGGCTCATCTTTCTGTTTTTATTAATTTTTCTTGCTTAGATTTTGTTGCATTTTGGTGAGGATTTGTGTTAAAATTTTGTACGAACAGGTGATCACAAGATACCTGCGCACAGGTTTTGGTCTCAAGTTACTTGGAACATTGAAATAGAGGAAGCCAAAAAGAGAAATAAGAAAAAGGGGGGTCAGCATTTGGTTTTTAAGAGAGGATTTTGGGAAAATTTTACTAGAGCTTGAGTGGTGGTACAAGGTACGGCGAATCAAGAAGTCCCCATAACGAAGAGGGAAGAAGTCCCACCACCCAGACACTAGTCAACAGTCTTGGGACAGTGCCGAAGAAGTCTTAGGACAGAGCAGTCTGGGGACAGTCTTGGGACAGTACAGTCTTGGGACAGTGGTCTTGGGACAGGGTCTTGGGACAGGGTCTTGGGACAAGGGTCTTGGGACAGGGTCTTGGGACAAGGTCTTGGGACAAGGTCTTGGGACAAGGGTCTTGGGACAGGGTCTTGGGACAGGGTCTTGGGACGAGGTCTTGGGACGGGGTCTTGGGACAAGGTCTTGGGACAAGGGTCTTGGGACAGGGTCTTGGGACAGGGGTCTTGGGACAGGGTCTTGGGACAGGGTCTTGGGACAAGGTCTTGGGACAAGGTCTTGGGACAGGGTCTTGGGACAAGGTCTTGGGACAAGGTCTTGGGACAAGGGTCTTGGGACAGGGTCTTGGGACAGGGTCTTGGGACAGGGTCTTGGGACACTAGTCTTGGGACAGTAGTCTTGGGACAGTAGTCTTGGGACACTAGTCTTGGGACACTAGTCTTGGGACACTAGTCTTGGGACACTAGTCTTGGGACACTAATCTTGGGACAGTAGTCTTGGGACAGTAGTCTTGGGACACTAGCCTTGGGACAGTAGTCTTGGACAAGAGTCTTGGGACACGGCTGGAAAGTACTGGGACGGTACCGAACAGTCTTGGGACAGGAGAAAGAAGCCTGGGACGGTACAAAGAAGAGTAGGGACGGCAATTGGAAGTCGTGGGACAGTGTAAAAATTGAAGTAAAATTACAAGAAGTGTTTTAAGACAGAATTAAGATAGAACAAGACTAATTGGAACCAGGTACGGTTGAGACCACAAATAAGGAAAATTTCTCGAAAAGTTAATAAAGAGAACTGAAACAAGGTTTTCGCCACGTTGTATATTTTTTTTCTTCCTTCCCGAAAGATTTTATTCTTAGAATAGGATTGTGTATATAGTAAAATTGTAAATAAAAGCAATTGTAAATAGAAATAATGAGGCGGAGCAGGGTACCGGTAGCTGAAAAAAGACCTACCGAAGCAAAGTATAATTCGTCGCTACGCAAAACAACATCAATGGGCCCAAAGATAACAAAGAAGAACTTTTCAGTTAACATGGTCAGCACAAGGAGTACAACGGAGAGAGCAAGAGAGGGCATGGAAGGGGAACGAGTAGAACCCACCATCGAGATTGATCTAGAGACACCTGATCAAAGTGTAGATGAAACAAGGAAAATAGCGACGGAGTCAACTCCAATGCCCAATGCAGAAGAACCAAACTCGAAACCCATAGAATTCTCACCAATAGACAACGTGGAAGATGCAATAGGCAACACCGAAGAAACGGTGAAAGAAGACTCTCAAGTAAAAAAGACATCTTTTAAAGAAAGGTTGGCGATGATGGTCGGAATAAAAACGAAAGAGAACGTGACTGAAGAACCAAAAGCTGAAAGAGCACGAACATTTGGAACAGTGAGCACGAAGACGACAGAAGCCAATCCGAGAGAGGGACAAACTAGAGCAGAAGCGACGGCCGAAGAAAAACCGACGGCTGACCATGAAGAGGCTACTCTTGAGCTAGGTGACTTGATGGCGAAACTGAATCAGATCGACAAAAAGCTGAAGCACAGCGAAGAGGACAGAGAAGTGATAAGAAAAGAATTAAGATACAACAAAAACGAGTATCTGGATAGTTATTTTAACCTGGCCAAGGCAACAGAAGAGAGACTCAAGGAAATGTCAGATAATGTAGAAACCACCAATGAAGAACGAGATAAGAACATCAAAAAAGATTTGCAACAGTTAAAAAACCGATATGATGATGTCAACAGCCAATTAGGTAGCCTGGAAAAGAGAATGGACACAATGAGCAAAAATCAGGCCGAAAGTTCGTGTGCAATACAGGCGAAATTGGATGCAATCTTGAGTAATTCTACCTCACAAGAAAGACCGGCAGCGGATCGCACGCAAGGCACCAGAGTTGACTTTGTGGAACCACAAAGGAACAAACGGCAATCGACACCGTTGCCCTTAAACCGGGATACGGTGAGCATAGCACCAACAGCTGCTAAAACAATCATGAAGAATGGAATGTCAAGTACAACGACTGGTCCGGGGGACTCAACAGCTAACAGCAACGCAGGTCCGGATGCTATGCCATGGGCAAACACTTGGGAGATGATGAACAGGACTCTAGAGGCCTTCGCCACGAGGAACACTAACTCGAGCGATAGGAGAGATGGGAAATCAAGAAAAACATTCAAGAAGCCAAAAGAATTCAAAGACGACTCAGATGGATGCATTGACACGTGGGTGGAAGTGATGAGATTACATCTAGAGCAAGACAACTTGAACGATGAAAGACAAGCATGCACAGCCATACTCAGCAATTTAGAAGGCACAGCATTAAAATGCGTGGTTGCGAAGAAAGAAGAAGAACGCGATACCGCGGACAAGATCTTCGAGATATTGCTGAATCGATTCGGGTCAGGCATGAAGGGTCACCAAGCGATGATGCGATTTGAAAAGAGAAGGCAGAGGGACGACGAGTCAATAGATCGGTTCCTAGATGATCTCGAGAGCTTGAGAAGAAGGAGTGACCCAGAGGAGTCGACAAACAGAAGAAACTTTAGCATTGCCTCGAAGTTCATTGATGGGGTAAAAAGTGACGACTTAAGGACAATGTTAGCAACATACTACACATTGTCGAAAGACAGCGCATCAACCCCAGAAGAAATGAGACAGAAATCAAGGGAATACATGCTGATGAAACCCAAGAAATACTCGTATTCAGAAAACAGGAACACGCAAGGGGGAAGTCAACCGCAGAGGTCGTCATGGTACAAACCTAGAGATGACATGGACAAGCGCAGACCATGCGCGAACTGCGGGTCGGCGGATCACCACGTGGCTGACTGCACAACATACAAACAAGGCATGAAGAGTCTAGGATATGCACCAGATGAGGAGGACATGAGCCAGATGGAGGAACACGAGTACTATAGTGGCTTAATCATCAAGATAGGCGCAAGATGCTTCTTCTGTAACCAGGAGGGGCACTTCCGAATGGATTGTCCCTTGTTCTGGGAAGCGGTCAAGGACCAGAGTCACCCTAAACATAAGTTGGCATTAGCGGCAGTGCAGAATCAGCGGAACAGGCAAAACGAATTTGAATCGAGGAACTTAGGAGCACCAAGCACGGAATTGCCGACGAAGACAGTGAAAGCTGTATCACATGTTAATGATGCCATAGAATCCGCGGCAGGGAACTCTCTAGAGATAAATTATGAGAAAGCGGCGACGGAAGCAATTGCCAAAGTGAAACAGGACCTGGCTGCGAAAGAAATAGAGCAACGACTAAAGCTGGAGATAAAAAGACAGAATTTTAACGAAGCATTAACCGGATCGAAACAAATACCAGAGGCTGTACCAGGCTCAACGAAGACAGGGAATTGCAATACTGTGAAAATGGTGACAGGTAAACCTTTTGGCATATCGAGAATCGGGGCAAGGATAATGTCGATAATCACAGTGGGCGGCCACGAGGTAACCAGAAACTTGGGCGAGCCGAGCGACCAGACGATAATGCACATTGACGTGTATGCAGACTATTTGAGTGGTATAAGCCCACAAACGACTTCTAGAGCACTGAGAGCACTACTCATGAGAGGGGGAAGCAAGTCGGTACGTGTTGATAGCAGATATACTGAAGCTTACGGTCCACACGAGGTGATGCTAAATATAGATGGGATTAACATCTATACCAAGACAATGATAACATGTGACGAAGACCTAATTGGACAAATCTACGTAGGGAAAGAAGAATTGAAAGTGAGATCGATTGGACACTGCGCCATGCTTGAGGAAGATGCAATGCACATCGGGACGGAGGCAGATGTGACAGGGCACGTGCTGGATATAAGTGGCAAGAAGACTCAGTTGCGTGGGTTGCTTGACACGGGAGCAGTCTTGAGCGTTATACCAATCGAAACTTGGGAGAAGATGGGCTTTAACAAAGGTGACTTGATAGACTCGAGAATACGACTGTCAGCTGCAAACAAAGGGGCCCTACGGGTGCTGGGCAGGACGCCGATAATAGCCCTCAATTTGGGGGAACGTAACCTGTGGATGAGCTTTATCGTGGTAGAAAACTTAGATGAATCTGACCAATTCATTTTGGGCAGAGACTTCATCAGGAATTTCGACGTAACGATTGATTTAAATAACGCAATGTTCAGGATACGGAACCCGGATAGGAGGTACGCAATCAAACCGGTAAATTTAATAATGGCAAATGAAAACAAAGCACCGGTATTCTTGAGTAGGAGGGTGAGGCTAAAAGCTAATGAAGCGGCAATCGTAAGTTTGAGGATGAAAAATTACAATGAACTAAGTGACAGCAAGCAAGTGTGCATAGTTCCGAATCCCAATAGTCAAAGTGCTGCTGTTTTAGGAAGATCATTTTCGATAACGAAGAGCGGCCTCTGCGTCAGTGTCTTGTTGAATACCCTTGATATACCAATCACGATACAAAGAGGGAGGAAACTGGGATATGCTTTACCGGTTAAAACTCGATATGAAACAATTGAGAATTCAAAACGAAATGAAGTTGTTGATTGCCCCAATCACAGGGACAAAATTTGTATCTTGAGACGATTGCAGAAAATAAAAGATTCTTCAGGTCTTATTAAATCACTTAAGTCAGAAACGGATGATGGTCTTTCGAGCTGTTCGAACTTTCCAGAGCGACCCACACTAGATGAAATGCAAAATGAAAAACCGGTCCTGCCGGAGATTGAACATTTGAGGGGCAAACTGAAAGATGAACAGCTCGAAGCCATCAAGGACGTACTAGAACGGAACGAGGATGTTTTTTCGAGGCATAAGGCGGATATCGGGTGTTGCAATTTCGTTGAGCATGAAATAGAACTTGAGGAAAACGCGGTACCACACAGGGAGGGGGCGAGGCGCATGACCCCACACAAATCGGACGCGTGTAGAAAAGAGATCGAGACGTTACTAGAGTATGACATGATAGAACCATCCAGGTCACCGTGGGCGTGTGGAGTAGTGATGGCCAAAAAGAAAGGCGACCAGTTGAGGTTTTGTTGTGACTTTCGATACCTGAACTCCGTCACGGTGACGGATGCCTATCCCATACCGAGGATTGATGAGAGCCTCTCGAAGTTAGGTGATGCAAAATTTTTTACGACACTTGATTTAGGCTCGGCCTTTTGGCAAGTACCACTAAGGAAGCAGGACAGGGACAAGACAGGGTTTGCCTGCGAGTTGGGTCTGTTGCAATGGAAACGGATGCCGTTTGGACTTTGCAATGCCACAGCCACGTTTCAGCGGTTGATGGCACACGCGCTGATAGGCGTAACGAAGAAGTATGGCAATCTGGTAATGTGCTACGTGGATGACGTGGTAATAGCGACGCCAACACTGGAAGACCACATTGAGAGACTAGACGAAGTGTTTGCATGCATGAAGAGGTCGGGGCTAAAGTGTAAACCATCAAAGTGCGAGATACTCAAGGACTCAATAAAATACTTGGGCAGGATGGTAGACAAGCACGGCATCAGACCTGATACGGACGCCGTGGAAGCAGTCCTGACCTGGAAATCACCGAAGACAGAGCACCAGTTGATGAGCTTCCTGGGTTTCGCTAACTATTATAGAGAGTTCATCAAAGGCTATGCAGACAAGGTATACCCGATGCAACAATTAATGAGACACAAGGGCAAGAAGTTCACGTGGAACAACGCAGCAGAAGAGTCATTCCAGAGGATAAAGAAAGAGCTATGTGAGGCACCAGTACTGGGTATGCCGACTGAGAAAGGGATATACGTGCTAGACACGGATGCGTCGGTAGTCGCGATTTCGGGGATTCTCCACCAAGAACAAGAATGGAATGGGAAGACAGTCTTGAGACCAATAGCGTCGGGAGCAAAGTCCTGAGTGACACGGAAATGAAGTACGGAGCACCGAAAGCTGAGATGTTCGCGGTGGTTACCTTTGTCGAGAAATACAGGGCGTATCTGGGCAGTGAGCCATTCAAGTTGCGAGTCGACAACAGAGCACTGAGCTGGCTGAAAACGTACTCAATGGACCAAAGTTACATTGGGAGGTGGATAGTTCGCCTGGACGGATACAACATGATAATTGAGCATAGAACGCGAGATAAACATCAGAATGCCGACAGCTTGAGTAAGAAGACGGAGTTCTATGAGAGACAAGAGCAAAGAGAAGCAGACAGACCTGAAATCAAAGATGGCTTCTCATTCATGGACAAGGAAACGTACGACAGTCTTCCACTCACGAGATGGCTGGACAAGTCAGGCAAACCGATAGAAGATCATCCTGAATTGCCTAAAGAGCCTCCAGAGAAGACCATCTTGAGGAAGAGCAAGAGGATTCCGATTGAGATTATACTCAAGTCGAAGATCGTGAAGGAGACGCTCAAGGCAAAAGGCTATGATCTTAACCAGGTGGAAGCAGGAACTGCACAGATAGATGATGACTTAATGAGGTTGCTCGAGAAACTATCAGATGATAAGCCCGTGATCCAGGAGAAGGGTACAGAGAAACCGGAATTCACTATACTTCGGAGAAAAGAGACAGTGAACGATACTGACTCATCAAGAGGAAGCGTCACTGACAGCAAAGATGTCGTGCGGTCACTAGTTGACAAAATCCCCGAAGACGTTCTGGAGCAGACCAGGGTTAGGAAAAAGAAAGTGACGTTCAAGGAAGATACTGAGCACCTGGGACCAGGTCAAGAGTCCGGGGAGTGTTCCAGGTTCACGGAAGAAGGAACCGGAGAAGGAAAATTGTCCGGGGAGCGTGAAGGATGGGATGAAGACTCGGATGAGAGCAGCGAAAACCAGGACAGTCTGTGCATGATACTGGCGGAAGAGAAGACAAGGCACCACGACAGGGAGTTACAGACGGATCCATCTTCAGGAACATACAACATGGACATACAGGAGATGCGAGGTGGTGAGGAACTTGAGAAAATGGCGGTCGCAAGGAAACCATTCAGGGAACTATCATGCAACTCAAACATCAGAACGAATCTGGTGCCAGAAGATGATATGAAAATCGTGAAAAGGATGATATGCGTGAAACTGAGTGATGACATCCACAACCCTGGGGAGATGAATGGACAAATCATGGCGCTAAAGGAGCATGTCAAGGCGAGATATAGGCTGTCAGACCTAATAAGAGCCCAGAAGAATGACAAAATGACATGTAACCTCTCCAAATGGATCCAGTCGGGGGTCAAGGAGAAGGGGGAACTTGAGGAAGACAGCTACAAGATCTTGAGCCAGTTCTACAAAGAAAAGAAAGACTTGCTTTATCACACAGCTGAGGGGGTGGTAGCGTGCAAGAGGAGAGATGAAGAAAAGATATTACACAAACACAATCTCATCATACTACCACAGTTGTACCAGACGGAGGTGCTTTTCAGATCGCACGACCAGATGGGCCACCAGGGGATAGACAAGGTACAACAAAGGATACTTCACAGGTTTGACTGGCCAGGAATGAGAAAAGCTTGCGAGAGATGGGTGAATGCCTGCCTGGCATGTCTCCAGGTAAAAGACCCAAGGAAGATGAAGTTTCCCCTCAAGTCCGTTGAGAGCTCGGAGTTCAATGAAGTGGTGCAGATAGACCATCAAAAAATCTGCATGACAGAGTCGGGATACAACCAGATACTGGTTATAATAGATCACTTCACAAAGTTGGCGGAAGCGGTTCCGTGCCAGACAGCCTCGGCCGAAGAGACATGTGATCATCTGATAACGCATTGGATATCGCGGTATGGTTGTCCAATGACTTTCCAGTCGGACAACGGCAAAGCTTTTGTGGGGGACTTGACAAAAGAATTGATGAAGAGATCGCACATTGCTCAAGCACACTCGACGACCTATCACCCGCAGACCAATGGGTTGGTAGAGAGACAAAACAGGACACTGGTCAACATGTTAAGGGTGTACTGCTCAAGATACATGACGGACTGGGACAAATACCTGCCACAGGTAGTAGGAGCCTACAACAGTACACAGCACTCAACTACGGGCATCAGTCCTTTCATGATGTTGACGGGCAGGGAGAGAGCAATGCCTCTGACATTCTTTTACCCGGAATACGAGGGGAAAAGGACGTCGCCTCAGGCATACGTGAAAGAAGCGATCAAAAGACAACAGGAGTTGAACGAGCTATGCAGGAGGAACACGGCGCAAGCGCAAATGAGGCAACGCAGGAAATACGACGAAAAAATATTAAGAGCAAAGCCATATGAAGTGGGCCAATACGTGTGGGTCTTCCAAAATGTAATACCGCCCAAGGGAACAAAGAAACTACTCAAGAAGTGGAGGGGACCATTCATGATAACGGAGGTTCATCAACAAGGACGGTTCTATCGCTTGAGTACTGGGCGAGCGGCACATTATGAGAATCTGAAGCCTCACGTCCCGTCCCCAGAGGATTGGTGCATACCGAAGGACATGGAGGGTCTTGAGTACCTGGTGGTAGAGCCATCGTGTGAAGTGAATGAGAAAGGTACTCGAGAGAAAAATGATGGTAATGAGAACTTGAGTTTGGACGACAATGAAAAGATAGGAGTGGGGTCTGATGCAGGATCATTTGTAGAAGAAGACTGGAACGACCCGGAGCAAGACGAGGTGCCGAAGTGGATGGAGCCGGATCGACCAACACCACCGGAAACCAGGACTGGCAATCGTAAACGCACCGGCATGAGGTACAACAGGTACGGGGATGACTTCTTGATCGATAAGATACAGCCAGACAATTTGGGCGAGGAATTACTGAAGGCAGGCGAACTGGAAGCCGGAGAGGAATGGCAGGTCATTGACGATGGTGGTCATTATCCGCAGGATGATTACTCGACGCCAGAAGTAGAAACGGATCTCGAACAGAGTGAGATAGAGAGGAGGGAGAACACGAACTTGAGGATTCTAGAGTGGATGCGTGATGTCAAAGACGAGAGCCGCGAAGGACAAAGCATTCAGCAAGTCGATGTATCAGCAGCAAATTACATGAAGACAGAGGACCCTCTTTTCGGATGGACGGCAACAGACAGGCCACTGGACATTCCTCAGGACAATTCAGACCCGACAACATCGACGGGGACGTCGATAAATATTTTTGTCCGGGGAGTGGGGGTAGGACTTACCCACACCGAAAATTTGATGATAAAGAAGCTCAAGGAAGTGAGAGAAACGAGCGAATTGGAACTGGAGGAAGAAGAACCAGAGCCTACTATAGGTCGGAATTTCAAAACGAAATTCGAAATACCCAACGAATACTCGGAGAACATCATGATAACGGATAGCGACTTCATCCTGTCAAACAGGACCAGCGCGATCTGCATCACGGCGGACATGAGTTTCAAATCAAGATTGGAAGCTGACTTCAAAAGAGAGTACCAGAATGTAGAGTTTCTGTTCAGACTGAGACCAGGACTGGGAGGGATGGCAGCGCTTCCACCGTCAGTGGCACAAGTCCCGGGCAAATATCTGTGCTTCCTAGTAACGAGGGTCAATGACAGGAACACAATCGATCCCGAACACGTGATATTGGCACTAACAAGATTACGAGACTTCATGATTGAAAGAGGGATAACAGAAGTCTCAATGCCGGTGTATGACCCAAACAGGGGCAAACTGAGCCCGAGGGAATTGTACGCTATCCTACATGTGGTCTTTGCAGAAACTGAGATAATGGTGTATCTTCATAAGAAGTACTACTTGAGCATCGCCTGAGTCGGGTACATGGGGGTATCGAGTCGGGTGTGAGGGAGGAGTCTTGAGTTAGGTACTGGGGTGCGGCGCAGGTAAAGGGATCTTAAAGATATGATTGGCATGACAATTAAATTTTAAAACGAGTTAACGGTGCTAAAACATAAAATGAATCTGCATGCTTTTAAGGGAATTCCAATTGAATTGTTTTAAGTGATATGAAAATGATAAGATTTTAACCATACTGGTAAAAGGGGGGTCTCTAGGTTAGGAACATGACATGTCAAGTTTCAATATGCTTTCTGTTTTCAGATCAAGTTTGAAAAACAAAGTTGAAAATCCAACTATACTCCAGCGAGAAACAGAGAGAGAAATCTTGATTGAACTCGCGATAATCGGCACTTGCAGCAAATATTTGCAAGGGAACATTTCGAGAGAATTCTTGAGTTGGGTAATACTTGAGTCGGTAAGGTAATTCTTGAGCTGGTAAGGTAATTCTTGAGCTGGTCAACACATACCTGTATACATCCCGAAGTCACGAAGAATGGCAGACCGATTATGGAAATCCGTGCCCGCGGCCCTGAGGAAGCCCACTCTTGATGAGCTGTACAGGCGCCTGAGGGACTTGGACTACACCCAAATAGACGAGAGAATGGCGGTGATGCTGAATGCCATCCTCCAGTTGGAGGACCAGGGTGAGTGCAGGGAGTCTGCAACGGAGGCTGTCTTGATGATCGGCTACAACACCGAGGGAATATCGAACCAAGAACAGACCAGATGGTTGTCTTGGAATGTGGATGGAGGAGTAAGGGGTTTTGACTTGGCAAGGAATCCTGGCCTGAATAACAATACCGAATATGGCGCAGGGGAATTCCCACTACCGACTAGGCCAACAGTGAGGTCCACAAGCCAGAGCTCGAGTAGGGTGCCATCGATGTCACGAATGCAACAGACGACCGAGGCATATCCGGATCTAGGTGTTCTAAAGAAAGAGCTCGAGAAGACGCAGAAGGAAAGGAATAAGGCGAACCTCGATCGGGATCAGGCAAATCTGGATCGGGAGAAGGTTCAGCTGGAAAGGGACCAGGCGGTCAACGAGCGAGACCAGGCTCTGAGGTTGCTTGAGATACAAAAAGCTGAGCATCAACAGGAGTTAAGGGTGAATCGTGATCAACTGAGGTCGGAATTAGACAGAATAGAACAACGACAACGCGAGCTTGATGCACAGAAGGGAGCCAGGCCGAAGGAGCGAGTGGTCACCAGCTCGAGGCCAGAGTCACGTATGGAGGTGGATGAGGCCCCCAGAGCAAGAGCACGGTTCAACCTTGACCGCGAGGCCCGTGAACACATGAGTGAAGGGTTGGAAGTTTGGATACCGAATGACGCAACGTCTTCCTTGCGTAGCCTAGAGACGCAACCCATACGCCCACTGATGGATGTGGAGCTGCCGGGATATACCCCAACCTCGACCTCGAGTGACAGTCAGGTGAGCGGCGGCTCATCGCGTCTGAGAGAACTGGGCGAGAGATTGCGACAAAAGAGTCGTGAGAGTTCGGCAAGACCGGAGCTTCCCCCGACGTGGAGGGAGCAGCCGGTTAGGAGTGTCGTGATCTTGAGTTATAAGAAGAATACAGAGGGGAGGTACCACAGGCACAATCGGCTGGACTGGAGTACGGAGCAGAAAGCTAGGAGAGACTGCTTTCATGATGCGGCCTGGGTGCAATACATGGCGCCACCCCGGGTACCAGAAGGTGCGGTTCATCTAATCGTAGGGGACAGCCTGGTGCGGGTGTTGACCCGGATCCGATCGCACTGGCAGACGGGAATCTTGAGTTTCGCTGGAGCTGCCACGCCACAGATGTTAGCAACGCTTGACATGCTGGGGATGACCAAAGTATACACGGTGACCCTGATGATCGGGACCAACGATGTATCAAGGGGTGAAGCGAGGAAAATAACAAGGCTGCACGATAAGGTGAGCTGCCTTCTTGAGGAACTGAGGATTCAGATGGACCCCATCCTGTTGACGATATGTACTGTCCCCTACAACATGATGTTTGATCAGCACGCCTTGGAGATGAACGAGAAGGTGCGGAACCTAAACAAGGGGATAAGAGACATCCACCGGAAGAGTGTGCTCCCTGTCAGACTGTTGGACGTGGCAGAGCGCATGGAGAAAGAGGGATTCCCTGAAGACACCTCCAGTGATGGAATCCATTTTGATAGACCGAGGGGAGCAGAGTGGCTAAACGACGTCTTCCAAGAACACATAAATGCGCTGGAGGCGGATCTGCTAGAGACAGCCCAATTCACTTTAGGACCACCTCCGAACCCACCATTCCTGGCCTCAAGGGCCTTGTCTGGTCGCTTGGGACCGAGAGTTGACACTAGAGACAGTTCAAGGAGCAGCCAGACCAGATTGCAGAGTGCCACGCCAATGGAGTCTGAGGAGGTGACGTCATCAACACCTCCAAGCTCGGCGATATCCTCAGTGGTAGTGGCAGAGAGCAAACGGGAAAATAAGTCTATGGAGACCGCTCGCTTGAGATATCCTGAGAAGGTGAAAGAACTGGATCTAGAGAGTTTGGAATGCAGGCAAGAATTGGCGGAAACCCTGGGGATCGAACGAGTATCACACGAGGATTTGAATAGGCATCATTGCGTGGACTGGTTGAAAGCTCATGAGGCGCACTTCTCGAGAGCGAAGTTGATGGAGACCACAGACCTGACGGGAATTTCCACAAAAACGATCATGGGACCCATTAACTACAGACCTCTCAAGCTGCTGGGGAGTCCGGGACTTATAGCAGAACCTCCCAAGCACCGAACTAGCATCGCCAGGATCAGGTTGGCAACCCCGGCACAGTTGAAGGTGGTAGACAAGCTACTCAATCCGGGAGGAACGGGATTGCCAGATGCCGCTTACGAAGGCTCGAAATTGGCGGAAGATCCCAGGTACGGGAAGCCCTGTGGGAGTACCCAGCTGGCCAAAACCCTGGCAGTGTATGATAGAGCAGACCCAGCTGCTGCGAGAGTAGTCATTGTGGCGGGATCAGACTTCGAAGGAACGTCTCCCAAGTTGTTCTGGCCGGAGACTTTGATATAATCTTTGCCAGGAGCTGAATTAAATCAGATGTTAACTCTGGTAGTGGCAATAAAGTCGGAGATGCCCTGTGAACCTGAGCTGCTGTTGTTTGCAGGGATGAATGATCACCTGCACGCGATGGGACTTCTTGAGCAACTAAAGGGCGATGAAATTCGAGGAAGATATGGGAAGCCATTCAAGCGTTGTTTGCGGCGATGAATGAAGTGCAAGAGAATGTTGTCTCGAGATTCGGGTCCAAGACGAAGGTGGTGTTTACCACATCCCCTGGATACGCGAATATGCCACCCGCCCTACAGTTCGTGTACGCGGTCTTGATCCTGATAGCAGAAGGGAGTGAATGGCGGATTCTAATGGCAGCCCCCAATCGGGAGTTGGAGCCATCGAACCTGAGGCTTCGCAAGTCAGAATTGGCGGCGGCATGGGCGGACATATCTCATGCACTGAGGGGCTTTTATGGACTAGCCGACATCCTGATCGTATTAGACGAGGTGCTCTTGCGGGAGATATCGAACTTTGCCAGGCAGCTCAAGTTCAGCCCAGTCATCGGGGACGATCACCCGGCGATAAGCAAATTAACGGCCAGCCTGTGGTTTCGGAGTATGGATGTGAAGATCACGAACTCCACCAGCAAGTCTAGAGGTCCCAGTAACGAGAGAAGAAATGTGGCCGAGACGGAAAAGCAATTAGGATCGTTGAAATATCGTTTGACTCAAGAGAATGGCTGGTGGCCATTTTTGACACCAAGGCTGGAGAACGCCACGAATAAGACAAGGGAGGAAGCACCACTCCTCGTGAAGCAAGTCTGGAGTTTCCTAGAGAAGCAACTGGAGCTGGCCGAAGTAAGAGACATGACGGTGGCTAGATTTGTCTCGGCCGCCAATGAAGTGACGATCGCAGGGTTCTGGAGAGAGCACGCCAAAGGCGAATTGAAGACTCGGAGGGATTACGAGATTCTTAAGTTCTTGAGTCCTTGCTGGGAGAAGGAATTCTTGGCAGGAATATTCGGTACCACGGCGACTATCTTTGGAGCCTTCGTGCAGGAGATACTGGGCATGCCCATCAGCCTGCTCTTGGCCCTGTATTTGGTCTACCCCAGATACTTGTTCAACATGGGTCCAGCATACATGTTTAGTCGGGGAGTGGAGACACTTCGAGTCGATGGGTACCTGGCACTAGTGCTCTTGACCCATGGGGAATTGGTGTCGTTTCATCGATTAATGGAATATGGAGAGCCTCTGTCTATGGGGAGAGTCCACACGAGCATTGAAACCAGCTCCTACAAGTGTGCCGCAGGATTGAAGACGTTGCTAGTGCAATACCTCATGATGCAAAATCGGCACATGACGGGTGAAGATGAGAATCCAACTTCGAGAGAAGAATGGAAGAAGACGAACAGAGGGATGCCTCTGCTGACGGACCTATGCCTGGCAATGAGGTCGGACCCAATGGGGATAATCCGGGGCCTAGAGGAGGTGGTGACCTGCATTTATGGTCCAGCAGTGACGTACGCGTTCCCAGACCCTCTGGTGACAACGTATCGTCACTCTGTAACGCACTTGAGCCTTATCAGTATACTGGATGGGACGGCGTTAAATTGGTGTCAGCAGGAGGTGCTCAGAGGGCGAATGAGCAACACGGTACTCTTTGGAAAGGTGAAAGATGCCGAGCTGATAGTGTACAACTTCAGGGGGCAAATGCAATGTAGAATGGGAGGCAAGCGAGAGGGTCCCATTGAAATGTATCCCAAATTCTGGAACTTGAACCCATTGGCGGCGGACGGACGAGAAATCTTGAGAATTCCTGCCTGGAAGGAGTGCTTCGCACTGGTGAAGAGGGAGCTGGAGACCATAATGGAGAAAGAAATCCTCCCGGCCACCATGCCTGAGTTCCCAATAGTCAGGAGGATGACCTTAGGAATGAATAGTCCCTTGGTAGTTCCCTCCATAATGGCGAGGATGACGACGGAGGAAATGCAGAAGGATTTCACTGATGGCTGGGACCCCCTGTTCATTGGCTACACGGCGGCGGTCTACTTCCATACCAGCGAGATGAAGGTAAATTCGTGGACGACGCAAGCGAAAAAGAGTAGAGGTTCGCAGCCCCCAGGGTATGAGGTGCGGAAGGTCTTGAGAACTCTTGAGAAGGAGGGACTTGAGAACATGTTACCCATATGGGATGATGGCAGGATGATCGTGATGGAGGGGCACGTCGCACTGGTGGACGACATGAAATTTGCCACGAGAAAATATAAGGCGCCCTATGGCTTGGAACAGGTGGAAATAAGACAGGAAGGAACAGAACTAGATGCAGCAGGTCAACTGCATGTAGCACTGACGAAATACAAAAAGCTGGATCCTACGACACCATCACCACTGTCCGTGGACACACCTGGAGACAAGAGGAGCGGACCCGTCGAGGACCGATTTAAGAAAATTCTCGAGAGAAGGAGACATGAGTCAGAAGAAGAGAGTATGGATGAAACTCTCAGTGAAGCCGGTGAAGACATGGAAGTGGGGAATACGCCTGAACCAGGGCCATCAGGGGAGGAGCTCACCACTCAAGAGCTGTTGAAAGATTTGAGCGAGGAGAATTGGGCAGATACTGCCACACCACCCCTGATTCCGTCTCCCCGGAAGGATCTGGAATTGCCATTGGAAAGTGAGACCTTCAATATGGGGATGATACTCTTGAGCTCGGAGGAAAGGGAAAAGAACACTTTCGAAGGGAACAGGGACATATTCCTGGGATCACTGAAGGACGATGCTTGGCAGGAGTTCTTGGAAGAATTCAATCAAGAAGTGGGCAGCGAGACGACGCTGGACAAATTCAAGAAGGAACTGTGGGACACAGTCGTAAGATTTGGAGAACCGCTTCTGATAGGAACGGGCCTAGATGAGAAGGCGAGAAAAGAACTACTGAGCAAGCTGGTAGAGCTGAGGAATTCACGATCGAAGACTAGAGAAGAAAAATGTGAGGACAGCTCTACTCGGAGACAAAAAACTGTAGATAAAATGGTTGATGATATAAAAAGGGATAAGGTTGGGACTAGTAATATGATTAAAAGTACTAATATCCTTAAGGCTCGAGCAGGGGGGAGGCAAGAGTTGGAAGGAGTGGATGGAGAGGTCGAATCAGTGATGGTAGCCACAACACCCTCAAGTAGAGATGTGAAGACTCGCAAGAGGAAGAGAGAAGTGGAAGGATTGGGTAGTCCTTCAGTGGATGCTGTTTCGGAAGGAAACTTGAGAGAGACGGCGCCCATGGTTTTGGCTAGATGCAAGACGGCGGCATACAAGAGCAGCTCGGAACTCAGAAGACCACTTGAAGTAGAGAGGGAAATAGAGGTTTCCACCAGTTCGACATCGGAGGAAGACTTCAAGCCTCAGAAGATAAACGTGAAGAGAGGTTCAACGAACGGACAGACATGGGAAGTAGATGTCGGCAAAGAATGGATCTCGAAGGCACACCAGGCCACGGGCAAGCGAGTGACAAGTGATCCATTGGAAAGGAACAAGACGAGGAACACCTCCCGGACGTGGTGGGTGGCCCTTGAAACATTGAAAGAAATGGAGGACTGCTGGAAGAAGTTGGACAGTGGAGTAGCTCGCAAGCGACGTAATTGGGCCACCCAGCAAAAGGCCGAGGTTAATAGAATAGAAATGGCAAGTCATCTGAAGAGGTCCTGGCAGAGTTTGTTGAAGGATCATTTTGAAGAAGCAATGAGGACACCCTCATCAGCACCACCATTAATGGCGAATCCCTTCGTTAGAACTGCAGGACAATTAATGTTCACCTGGAGTCTGGTGGGGATAGAGCTGGAAACACTGACCTCGTATGACAGGCTGAAGTTGGGAAGCAAGAAACTAGATGTGTATCAGGCACTGATGCAACACGTAGCCAGGGACAACTCAGGCTTGAGCCTGGCCAGAAGAAAGGATGCCACGTGTTTCTTGAGATGGATAATGTCGATGATGTCTGATAGCACCATCCTGGCATGCCAACAGAGAGCAAGCGCAAGCAAAACCATGGAAAAAAGAGTCTCAACGGTCATCTTGAACGTGTATCAGAGCACAGGAATAGAAAAGGAAGAGGGTTCCAGACTATCCCTAGAGAACCATAGGAAGCTAGACGAGGTACGGAGGTTTTATAATAAGAAGTTCGAAGAGGAACATGATGTTCACCGTAACCTGGCCTCGTCAGAGCAGTACTCGAGAATCAGCGAGAAGGGGGAATACCAATATGTGTCTGGAGTGATGGGAATGGCCTACAACCCCTTCTTAGACTCGGAAGCTGGAGGCGCCCACAGGAACCATGAGGTAGCGGAGCTACTGAAGTTTTGGACAGAAAGAATAATGGAAATAGACGCGGTGGAAAAAGAGGGGACGAGCCTGGGCCTGATTCTTGAGAAAACACCAGAGGTGGTGAGCATACCACGTTCAGACAAGAGAGTTGAAGTGAACATGGGCGATGGAAATGGCTTGTTAACCACGAACTTGGGAGTGGTATGGAAACTATTAAGACCCTCCTGGTGTCCACATCCCCACGCGAGTCTGATCGAGGAAACCACCGAGCGAGTGAGGTTAGCACCAACGGAAGATGAAGATCTGGCAAAGTTGAGTGTGCTGCATAAGCTAATTTCACCTCAGATGCAAGAGCCAGGCGAAAAGACTAGTAATCCCGGGTCAGCAAAGAAATTGGAGCCGGGTAGCTGTCTGGATTCGACGTGTGGAAACGGAGAGCACACCTGCGATGGACGGTCATGCGTTAGAATACTGTCATTTCAAAAAGAAGACCTGGTCACTTGGTTCGAAGACATAACAGAAAGGGAGAAAAGTGAAGTGCAAATAGTAGCGGAGTGTTACGCGAGAACCACGGTGAATATAGCGACAGCTCTCGGATTCTTCTCGAGAATGTGTAGTCTGCAGTCACTGGAAAGACTAGAATCTGAACATCATTTAGTGACGGCGTTGAGCGTAGAATCATGGCCCGGGGTGTTGCAGGTGACTCAAAAACACATCCGGAGCTGGAAGGTTGGTCTCGAGGCGGAAATGGGATTTCCCATGAGCGAAGCTTATGGCTTGCCATTGAACGCGAAATCGCTGATAGGGTCAATGATGGCCAACTTGTGCGGAAGTCACTACCCACTGCACATGGTGATGGTGGAAGCATCCAGCCAGAGAGTACTGGTGGACAAGGCCTTCTCAGTGCCCAAGTGCGTGAGGTTGGCTCGGATATCGCATCACTCGCACAGGTTGTTGAGAAAAATCAGAGGGACAGTACCAAAAGAATTGAGAGATGACTTGAGTGAAATCTGGGGAGAAGAACTTTTGAAGTTGGAGAGAGAGAACACAAGCGATCACGAGAGACAAAACGTGATCGGAAAACCTGTGGGAAGTGCTCCAAACCCGGAAGATAACGACACGATGCATGAGAAAATGATGGAGCTTGAGCCTCTCTTGGAAGCCTCAGGGGAGCGTAACCTCAGGAGCATTGAAATCACCCATGGAGAATGCCCATGCCACTGTTTAGCGCAAACGGTGTGGTATCCAGATCACAAGAACCTTTGCCTGGTGTGGGATATGGAAGAAATCCGGTCGATTGGACTACCGGATCACCGACAGAAGGTGACGATCTTGGTAGTGAGTACGATCTTGGCTCTGAGATGGATAGAAGAGAATATAACGAAGTATCGGGAAGCGGGGACGCCAACGGCAGAGTCAATACACGCGATAGACTACGGCAGGAGACTCGAGTTTTTTGAGACTGCGTGCAAAGTATTCGCCATACCAACGGAAGTCAGACATGTCTGGAGCCGTTTGAGGTACTTCCCATGGTTTCGGGCGACGCTGACGTCCTGGTTGTACATGACAACGAAAGATCACATGAGAAAACATCAAAAGGAGTATCGACAGTTCCAGGCCGAGATTGGGCCGGAAGCTTTCAAGAGACCCCTGTTAACCCATCGTAATGCAATCACGACAGGATGGAAGAGAGTGGGTAAGATGTCTAGAGACAATACCAAGGCGAGGGAATCGATACTAGAGGAGGACCTGGCGAAGAACGTGAGCTTGAGCCTGCACAACTCCTTTTGCTTGAACCGGGAATCTAGGGTGAAGGCACTACCCAACCAAGCAAAGAGGTTGCAAGAGCAAAGAGAATGGATGCGATCCTACGAACAGCTGAAGGCTTGGGAGGAGATTGTGATTAGCTCCGATGATGAAGAGGAACTGTTGAGACAGTTTGCCGTATCTAGTACTTCAGGGTGCAGTACCTCCAAGGCGAAGAGTGCGAGATGAGCAGGGGGCTCGAATGGATCTTGAGTCTTGAGAGGGAAAGGGGGGCTTGAGCGTGGATCCGGGTGAAACTTGGATTCACGAAAAAGAAGTTTTAAAAAAGCAAATATTGTTATTAATATACTATATTTATTATATAAATCAAAATACTGCATGAAAATTTCCTGATTGAATAGGACAAAAGAAATTTTAAATGATTGGCTTGGAAAGCAAGAATTCAAGGGTGCAGGTGTGTGCAGATTTTGATTGCTGTTTAGCGATAGTGTGAAAATTTTACATGGCTGTGAATTTTGGGGTGTAGATAAGCTTAAGTCTGCTGCAAACTTCTGTAAATGACCACTGGCACTGTATCTTGAGTAACACTCGGTTTTCTGGGACTCACTGGCAGAAGACAGCACGCGATGAGGACATCGATCTCGAGTCCGGGGAGTATGTGCCAGTCGGTCATATTTGGAAGTTTGACCTTGAGAGAAGCAAAAAACACTTGATTTTGGAGTGAAATTTAATTTTTCAAAATTTCGAATGGAACCTGTCATGCACAATTTTCTCGCGATAACTGAAAATCAGAAAAAAGAAATCAGAACAATTTCAGAACGATTGAGACACACACGCGGGAAAGTTCTAAGAAAAAGCAGTAGGAAATTGCTATTCGCAATTTCCATCACTATCATAATCGAGAGTAGAGCTGTCCCATCTGTGACAGAGACGAGAGCATTCCCACGAATTGGATTATAGCGACTGGAGTGTTATTCGGAACTGGACTAGAGTGAACCTTCGGTGGAAAGGTGGACAACTTGAGTGTCCTAATGGTTCACAAGAAAACTATTGTCTAGAGTATAAACTCGTTCTCATTGTTCAAACTATAAAACATTAGACTCATTTGGTTACGTTATTTAATTCTTGAGTTAATTACCGACTGGATTATTTCCCACTTCTTGAGCGTGCTACTATGTGAGTACAAATTTAAATTCCTAGAGTGTGTTTTATAATTGTTATGTTGAGGTAAGGCGAGTCTTAGGTTGATCCATCTGAAATGGATCAAAGTCCCACTGTCTAATAAAAAGTAACTTAACGGATTGTTCCAACCCGGTTTTTAACGGCGTTCATGTATTTTGGGTATCTAGAGACCTAAGTATGGGGACGTTTCTAATTCTAGAGTGGGGGATATTTTAGTAGTAGCCTTTAAGCTGTAACGGGTCGAAGTCTCATGTCACAAGCGAACCGAACTGGCTCCGACCGTTCCTGAGGTAGAAAAACACAAGAGATGGTGTCCCTGACCCTTGAGCCAGTGGTTATAGGGCCTATTTTTCTTAAGCCTCATGTGTGACTGCAGTAGACGAATGTTACATTCATAATACCTGTTTAATAAATCAAACAGGAATTACAACCAGAACAAAATTAAAAAGGGTGATTTAAGATGGGTCTGATGTCATTATAGACAGTTAGTTCAAAGCCTCGAGTACACACGCGGCATTTCCGCGTTGCACTGCTAATCCGATTCTTTGCCTCAGATAAAGGAGCGATTTGTCGTCTTCGATGGTATCTTTGATACGCTGTCCAAGTGATTTTAAAACGTTGAAATTGAGTTCTCCAATACCCCCCCTCCTGTCTCAATAGCAACTGGAATGAAAAGAACCGTGTCAGGAAGATCGCAATATTGATTTCTATTTCTAGCTTCGGCCTCGCTGACTTTTCTGGTTGTAGGAAGAACTGCAAACCGTCTGCTTGAAACCGCTAGTCTGCTCACACATGTGAAATCCCATGCAAAAGGGGTCCTTCGGTTTATTTACGGAAAGTGTGTAACATTCGCCCGGAAGTACATACCGACGGAAATAAAGCTAGGTTAAGAAACGACTGGCTAGCGTCTAAACACAGCTTCACACTATTTTAACCGTCTCTATCAAAGCCAGTTTGTAACATTCGCCCGGAATTACATATCGACGGAAAATAAAGCTAAGCTATAAAACGACTGGCCAGCGTCTAAACAAAGCTCTACATGCTTTTCACCGTCTCTACCAAAGCCAGTTCTTTTGGTGGTCTTTTTAACATCGGGTCGACAAAAACGTTACTGTTCTCCGGCTTCGACCAGAACGCTCAAATTAACTTAATTACATGCAAGAATAGTGGATGGACGAAAATGCATATTCGGCAATTTCGAATTGTTAGCAGCTAACCTTTGTAACATTCGCCCGGAAGATACATATCGACGGAAAATAAAACTAAGTCCTAAGACGACTGGCTAACGTCTAAACAGAGCTTTACATGCTTTTCACCGTCTCTACCAAGCCAGTACTTTCGGTGGTCTTTTCTAACATCGGGTCGACAAAAAACGTTACTGCTTTCGGCTTCGGTCAAAACACTCAAATTAACTTAATTACATGCAGAAATAGTGAGCTCATGGCTGGGTCTCAGTATCCCCAGACCACGAGGTCACTCCTAAAAACAGGGCTACTACTTATTGAATTATTATTGTTTTTGTTCAGTAGATAAAAATCATCATCTCCATCGAAGATGGATCAACCCTTTCCCCCCAACTCCTAGCTTCTCATCCTTATCAAAATGAATCCAGTTGTTAATTAAATTCAGATCAGGACATGACAAGAAGCTAAAAGTCTATATAAAAGAATAAAAGTCTCAGTTCCGAAACCCTTCCGGATTCTTGAATACACTGAATCAAGCTCGTTAATCTTGATTTCTTCTTAATCCGGAAGGCTGTCCTCCACCCTTCACCGTTGTCTGCAACGGCCTTGCAACTATTGTAGAGACACAATAGTTGCAACTCGGAGTGCTCTCTGTTAACTCCGCGATTTGTTGTCGTTTTTTCTCACAATTTCCGTACTTCTCGTGATCGCACCTAATGTTGTTGTGTTGCTTTTTAGCTTTTCTCTGCCAAAATGGCCGTTTCTGACTCTTCTCAGAAATGTTACGTAATCACTTCAAAAATTTAAAAATTAGCAATTTCCGAATCCTTCAACCTTCACGTTTTGTTCAATCGTTCAAATAACGTTCTTAATCCTTAAAAATCACTAATCCGGAAGGCTCGCTGCTAAAAATTCGAATTCTGCAGAGATTGCTTTTTGGCACATTCTGGTCGAATGTCACATACTCCCCGGACAATCCGTTCAATGTCCTCATTGAATCACGCAAAGTTCGTAAAATAGATACAGTGTCATCGAACAGAATTTACAAAATGCACGAAATTACCTTTATCCACGTCATATCGACTCACTGCAGAATATAAATGGCATCATACTACATCACTATAGCCTTCAAATTCTTTCATTAATCTGCACATTGAGAATATGACTTAAGATAAAACATATTTTCTGACTTCCAATGTCAATGTCCCCATTAAAACTTTTTCTCTTAGATTTAAAAGGTGTTGGCTTGCAGGACAGTCCTTGCCAACCAACAAGCTAAAATTATCCTACTATGCTTCTCCCTTCGGAAATCTTGCTTGTTATTGTCCTGAATACTAAAACTAAGAAACTCTGTGGTTAGCAAGAACAATGAAACAATCTCCCTCTTCGAGAGATTACTCAAGCCTTCCATGTCACCACAAAGTGATCAGTTCTCCTAGCTGATTAAAAACAGTCATGCAGGCTGGAATATTTTAATATACTCCTTCACTTAAGCTTTTCTAAATAAATAGTAAGTGATTGTCTCTAAAGCCACTCAACTAAAATCAAAATGCAAATTTATAAATGCAACATTTTCAAAACTCAACTAAATGTTTCAGTTTTCAATTACAACTTGGTTGCTTGGTTTCTCACTTGAGTTTTTTCACATACATAAAACAATTCTGAGTTTTAACTTTTTCTTCATTACTCCTTTGTTTTCTTCTGTTTCGTCGTTTAAAAGTTCTAAAACTTCTAAATTCTTCTAATTTTCGTCTCTTTTTCCCATCTTGCTTTTCGGTCATTCGTCAATGCTCCATTTCTTCCTCATGTGATACTGACTCTGCACTCTCAGTCTTCGTATCTTGTAACACATCGTTAGCAATCCTGACTCTGCTGGAAGCCGTCCTCCAACACTTCTGCTCTTCTACCCTCTGTTTGCAACAAGGTAGGGGATCCACGTTAGATTCTTTGCTCCTGCAGAAGCTGTTGTGGAGACACAACGTCACGTTTCTCTCCAAATCTTCCTTTAACATCTCTGCCTTCTCTTTTCCACTACGTTCACTCGTCCTGGAAATTCTTTTCACAGCGGTGGTCACTGCATTCCGATGAGTCACGAGAGCTTGCTTGAAAACCCCTGCTCCAATGTCCAGCTGATATTCACTGTACACTCTGCCATGCTTCGACATATGCTTTTTCGCATATTCATACAACCATGCAGTCATGTCAGCTCTGAACCATGGCATCAATCGTTTCCTTGCCCATATCTTCTTCACTTCCATCGGAATGTTTAGAATTTTGCACATTGTCTCAAAAAGATCTAAATTTTTTAGACAATCTAACTTCCGCAACTGTTCTCTCGTCGGTGCCTCCTGTCTATTATTTTCTCTCACATGAGCTTCCAGCCATCTGAACCTCTGGAGATGTCATTCGTCCCAACTAGGATCATCACATTGGGGATCTCCCTGGATTCATCAGTTCCACCATTCGATATAACTGGGCTATCGTCGCGCCTCCAAAGGCCATCACCGTGGTGACCCACGAGGTCCTCAAATTCGACAGCACTCTGACCAAGCTGTCTCCCAGTATCAGATGAGATGTCCCGAGTGGTGGTTGCTGCAGGTTTTTAGCCGGACTCCAAGTAGCTCGGTTGAAGCAGGCCCTCGGATCTGTTTCCGGAACTCCCGTGAAATTATATTTCAATTGATTATTCTTTTGCACGTCTATTATGCGAGACACTTTCTTCGCTAGCATCTTCCGTATTCTTCTCTCTGGGGCCCTCGAGCTCCCCATGAGTGGTGTCACGTCACTTATCCCCTGTCTGATCACGGTCTGGGAGAGTCGTACTCTGCCCGTGTCGTCAATCGTTCCATAGGGTGCAGTCACCCCGGAACCTGGCGCATTCTTGTTAGCGACCAGTCGTCCAGCTGTCTCTATCAGCTTCCTCACTGTCTGTTCCACGACGGGGTCACCCAAGGTGTCACCAGGATCCGGGATCGTTACTCGATTTGTCTCTACTGGGAGCCATGTCTCCGTTGTTTGACTCATTTCTCGAGGCGTCAAGAGCTCCATCGGGGACTGCCCACGAGGAATATCCCTTGCAGGTATCACTTTCTCCACGGCCGTTGTCAACGCCATCTGCTCCAATCGCTCTTTGTATTCCTGCCTTAAACGCTCAATCTCTTGACCCTGCTTGTTGTTGCAGTCTTCAAACATGCTTCTGGTCATCTGGAGCATGCTTCTGGTCATCTCGTCCAGCTCCTTCTTTGTACTTTTCAGTTCATCGTTCATCTAATCCAGATCTTGCATGATTTGGTTCGTCTGGACTTTCTGTCCTACTTTCGCCCTTTTTGGTGGCACAGCTGCTCTCAGTGGTGAACCAGACGAGGTCGCCTCGCTGTTCATCTCCCGATGCATTCTGGTCAGCCCAGGTTTGGGCTTGGAGGGCATTGGCATCTCACCTGGTTGGTAAGTCCTAGAACTTCCCAATCCAGGCTCATTCGCCAAGTCACTCCCTGAGAGAGCCCCGTTCCTCCACCTCATCACTTTCATGTTCGGGCGGTCTAGTACTCCTCTTTCTCCATATGCTGCCATCAACAGGACTTCCGTGGGGCGGTCCCCACGGTTGTCGTGCCCCAAGATGTTGATCAGGGCTGTCAGCAACATGACTACCTCTGGGTCCTCCAGAGCGAAGTCTCGATCGATCAGCCGACGATAGATCGCATCTATCATCGGTCCTACATATGCCTCTGCCAGGTCCATCAATTCATCCAAGTTGAAGTTATCCATTCTATTCTTTCAAGTTTGATTTGATTCGATTCGATTCCAAGGTTTTGACTCAGGTGAGTAATTAATTGATCAATCAGGATCTAGAAAAGAAGTCACAAATATCACACTTGTTAGTTTCACCTTAACATATATCGTTAAAATTTGCTTAAAAACAGTTCAGATAAAAAGATATTTATCCTAAAAGTTTATTAAAATTAATTGGTCTCTAAAATTTTGGAATTCGACCTAAGATTGGACAGTCCAAACTTTGGATCTATTCCTAAGATCGTCATTCAGTTGTTCATGGTCACTAACCCCTACTTACCCATGATCTTAATAACCTAACACATAACATAACATAACATAACATAACACACATATCACATATTACATACAACTTAGTCTTTGGCCTAACACCCTCTCGCACATCACTCAGCCTATACTTAAGTAATATTTCTTATGTAGATATACTTGTATGTTCGTATCAGAGAATATCACGTGTACAAGCGCGTACAATTCCCGAGGATGCAGTCTTCCTCTGTTTGGATCGTACACTGGAAGCGAGAGTTCCTTCACGTCCATTTCCACAAGGAAGTCCCTCAGCCTCGTCAAGGACAAGACTAGGTTCTCTGGGTCCACGTGCTGCTTCTCCGTCGCCCTCGTTACCAAGAAGCATAAGTATTTTACCGGTATCTGCGACGCCGCCGGAGGTAAGGCTGCTACGCCCCCTATCCCTGGTCTTTGCTTCCAAAGGAATTCCACGTTTTTGTATTCTCTCTTAAAATCTGCCGCTAACGCTGTCCTAAAACTCATGTCTGCTGTGATTGCTATCGCACATGTTCTGTTTGTGAGTATGAAATCACTGTCTGTTAGTAGTATGTTACTTGAATATTCATTTGGTAAGTTAAAATATGACTCAACTACCCTGCCTATGTCAGGTTTTTTAGGTTCTTTGCCTGTGTCTGCTTCTAAGTCTCCTGTTTCTCTTGCTATTCTCAATTTTTTTATTATCAAGTTTTCAGTGTGGGTAAGTCCTACCCCCACTCCCCGGACAAAAATATCCATCGACGTCCCCGTCGATCGCATACCGGGTATCAAGTCGAGGTTAGAAGCCGGAATGAGTAGTCGTCCTTCCTGGGCAGCCCAGGTAGGATCGTCTCGTTCGGTCTTGATGTATTTCATGCTTTCACGATCTACGTCTTGAATCGTGACACTCGTCTCCTCAGGATCCGAGGTCGTTTCATTCAGCCACTCTAAGACACGCAGGTTCGTCAAGTCTTGTTCGTATGACTGCTGTTGCTCGTCGTCGAATTCTACCTCGGGTTTTGACCAGTCGTCAACCCACTCATCGTCGTGATCATCGACTATGTCAATGTCTTGTGACACAGTTATTTCCTCTAGACCCACTACTTCTTCCACTATCTTCTTCAGATCTATCCTGTCCACTACGAAGTCGTCACCGTAAGGATTGTATTTCTTTCTTGGTCTCTTCCCGTCCTTCTGACGAGTATGTATCGTGAACGGAAGATCCGGTTCCAAGTTCTTGGGAACCTCTATCTGTTCGGGATCCTGCCAATCTTCCTCTGCGTAGGGTAAGGTTTCATCGTCCGCTTCGATCTGTTCGTTTGGATCCAGGTCCAGCGGTGTATCCGTACCTTCCTCTACGACTTCGTTTCCATCGTTCTTCTCCCTGGTGCCTTTTTCATTGACCTCACAAGCAGGATTCATCATTAGATAATCCCCTTCTTCCATGTCTGCAGGTATACACCAGTCTTCTGTCGATGGATTGTGTGGCTTTATGTTCTCGTAGTGGGCGGCTCGGCCAGTACTCAGTCTATAAAAGCGTCCCTCCTGGTGCACCTCTGTAATCATGAAGGGTCCCCTCCACTTTTTTAGGAGCTTTTTCGTCCCTTTCGGTGGTATAACGTTCTGGAATACCCATACGTAGTCTCCCACCGAGTAAGGCTTTGCACCAGCTGCTTTCTTGTCGAATCTTTTCCTCTGCTTTGCCTGTGCCTGCTGAGTATTTCGTCTACACAAATCGTTCAACTCCTGTTGGCGTCTGATCACATCCCTCACGTAGACCTGTGGGGACGTTTTCTTTCCCTCATACTCTGGGTAGAAGAAGGTTTATGGTAATGACTTTTCGCGCACAGTTAGCATCATGTGTGGACTGACTCCGGTGGTGGAGTATTGCGTGCTGTTATATGCTCCCATCACCTGTGGAAGGTATCTGTCCCAATCGGTCATGTACCTGGAACAATATACTCTCAGCATTGACACTAACGTCCTGTTCTGTCTTTCCACTAAGCCGTTCGTCTGGGGGTGGTATGTCGGGGAGTGAGCTTGAGCGACCTGTGAGCGTCTCATAAGCTCTTTCGTAAGCTCTCCTACGAAAGCTGTTCCATTATCCGATTGAAACGTCATCGGACAACCATGTCTTGCTATCCACGTGTTGATCAGGTGGTCGCATGTCTCTTCCGCCGAGGCTGTTATGCAGGGCACGGCCTCTGCATACTTCCTTAAATGATCTATCATGACCAGCACCTGATTATAACCATTGTTTGTCATGCATATCTTTTGGTGATCTATCTGCACCACCTGGTTGAATTCAGACGACTCGATCGATTGTAAAGGAAATCGCAACTTCCTTGGATCCTTGACCTGTTGGCATGACAGACAAGCTGTTACCCATTTCTCGCATGCCTTTTTCATCCCAGGCCACTCAAAGCGCTTCAGGATCCTCTGATATACTTTGTCGATTCCCTGATGGTCCATCTGATCATGTGACCTGAATAATAGTTCTGTCTAATAGAGTTGCGGTAACACTATCGCGTTATACTTGTATAGGACTCTGTCTTCCTCTCTTCTTTTGCAAGCCACGATCCCGTCCTTGTTCAAATATAACCTCCCTTCCTTCTGCATGAAGTATTGTCTCAGCATGCGATAACTATCTTCCTCGAGGTCCCCTTTATCCGGCGAATCATTCTCGATCCACCTTTTCAAGTTACTTGTCATGCGATCATTTCTCTGCGCTCTTAGTAGATTCGAGAGTCTGTATCTTGCCTTCAAGTACGTCTTCATGACCCTCATCTGACTATTCAGCTCATTGCGCTGATGCGTATCTTCTTCCATCTTAACGCACCAAATCTTTGCCAATGGCTGTGTTTCCTGTTCGAATGGCTGAAGATCAGTCCTGACTACCTCTTTTTGTGGCAACAGACTCATCGAACGTTTCGATACCGCTATTGTTTCTA
Source organism: Symsagittifera roscoffensis (assembly GCF_963678635.1). Lineage (NCBI taxonomy): Eukaryota > Metazoa > Xenacoelomorpha > Acoela > Convolutidae > Symsagittifera > Symsagittifera roscoffensis. Next base: position 30,574,383 of record NC_087064.1, read on the forward strand.
GATCATCCGCTGCGTTATCAAAGACTCTTTCGCTTGGTATTAGGTAGCAATCACTGTCAGGATCCTGGTACACTTCTCTGTCCAGGTCCCTTGCCCGAGTTTCCACTAGTAGCGTGTGTATTGCTAGTTCTGACAGTTCTGATCCCGAACTCGAGTTCCTGTCTGAATAGGTGTCCATTCCTGAGTTTCGGGAATCATCATCCGTCGAAGAGGTTGTGCTGGAGACTGCACGCTCCTCCAGATCATGTCTGTGCCTTCTTCGCATCCATCTGAACTCTCCGGACAAAACCTTGTTCTCTAGGTCCTGTTTCTCATCAGGAATCTTCTCGCCTATCTCAGACTCCCCGGACAAATTTTCTTGTCCCGGGTGTTGATCTTGTGATCGCTGGTTCTTTTCATCATTCGTCTCCCCGGACAAATAGTCTTGCAGCAGATTTTGTTCTACCTTTTTACCTTCCTTATCCTGCTCCCTAAAGGTGACGGTTTTCTTTCGCTTGCTGCTCCCTTGTTCTCTCTGTCCGTAGGAAGTACTGGTTAAAATCTCTTGGGGTATTGAGGATACTAGTTGCTGAACTATTATCCTACAATCCCTCTCGTTCTCTTTGTGCTGTCGTCTGGACGGCATGATCTTCACCTTCTCACTAACTGTCAGTGATGCCATAGCTGCTGCCCACTCGGGTTCATCTCTGGTCACTTCTCTCTCTAACAATCCACCCAGCATCCGCATCACTTGTGGTGTGACTTGCACCGTTTTATCCAATAATGAGAGGCTGTTTATATTCATGCGAGAGAGTTCTTGCTGGACCAGGTTCGAACGCAGCAACAAATCCAAGGGGACCGGGTCCTCCTTGGACAGGATCTTTATCTCGGCTGCTTTCTCTACAGGTAGCTCAGGGTGCCCTGGAATTGGATGTCCAGACTTATCCAACCATCTCGTCAAGGGAAGCGCTTCATAAGTTTCTTTGTCCAGAAACGAGAATCCCTCCTTTATTTCCGCCTGATTGGCCTGCTTCTGCTCCAATCTTTCATAGAACTCAGTTTTCTTGCTGAGGCTGTCAGCATTCTGGTGTTTATCACGCATCCTATGTTCGATTATCATATGGTAGCCATCCAATCTGACTATCCATCTACCAATATAACTCTGATCCATCGAGTAGGTTTTCAACCAGGATAACGCTCTGTTGTCCACGCGTAACTTGAAGGGAGCGCTCCCCAAAGTGCACGGTACTTTTCCACGAAGGTGACTACTGCAAACATCTCTGCTTTTGGTGCGCCATATTTCATCTCTGTGTCACTCAAGACCTTGCTGCCGTATGCAATGGGACGGAGAACTGTTCTTCCGTTCCATTCTTGCTCTTGATGCAAGATTCCTGAAATGGCTACCGCCGATGCGTCTGTATCGAGAACATACATGCCCTTTTCTTTAGGCATGCCCAGCACTGGCGCTTCGCACAGTTCCCGCTTTATGTTCTCGAAAGCAACCTGTGCCTCATCGTTCCATTCGAACTTTTTCCCCTTGTTGCGCATCAGCTTCTGCATCGGATACACCTTGTACGCATATCCTTTTATGAATTCTCGGTAGTAATTGGCAAACCCTAGGAAGCTCAGGAGCTGTGTGTCCGTTCTGGGGGCCTTCCATGTCAACACTGCTTCCACTGCTTCCTGGTCCGGCCTCACACCATGCCTATCCACCATTCTTCCTAGGTACTTAATCGAATCCCTAAGGATTTCACATTTCGATGGTTTGCACTTCAATCCAGCTCTTTTCATGCATCCAAAGACCTCATCGAGCCTATCAATGTGGTATTCCAGGGTAGGTGTCGCTATGACTACGTCATCCACGTAACACATCACGACATTCCCGTACTTCTTGGTCACTCTCGTCAAAGCCTGAGCCATCAGTCTTTGAAAAGTGGCCGTTGCATTGCACAAGCCGAAGGGCATCCTCTTCCACAGGTACAATCCCAATTCGCACGCGAATCCGGTTTTCTCTCTGTCCTTCTTCCGCAGAGGGACCTGCCAGTAGGCAGAACCTAAGTCCAATGTGGTGAAGAACTTGGCATCACCAAGTTTAGATAGGCTCTCGTCTATTCGCGGTATCGGGTACGCATCTTTTATCGTTACCGCGTTCAAGTAACGAAAGTCGCAACAAAATCTAAGCTGCCCCCCTTTCTTTTTCGCCATTACTACCCCGCAAGCCCATGGCGATTTCGAGGGTTCTATCATGTCGTATTCAAGCAACATTTCTATTTCCGCTCGGCACGCTTCCGATTTGTGTGGCTTCATTCTCCTTGCGCCTTCCCTATGGGGAACGGCGCCCTCTTCTAGTTCGATTTCGTGTTCGACAAAATTACAGCAACCGATATCCGCCTTATGTTTTGAAAATACATCTGCGTTCCGATTTAGGAGGTCCCGCAATTTTTCGAAATCTCCCTCACCTATTTTCCCTTTTAAATGTTCTATCTCTGGCGAAACCGGTTTGTCAGATTCTAGTTCATATGACGAGGGGCGTTCCGGAAAATTCGAGCAGCTTGATGAGCCGTCGTCCGTTTCGGATTTCATTGAAAACATTTTATGAATAGATTTTAATTCATTAATCCTCTTTAAAATTTTATCTTTATTGGCATGATAAGGACAGTCTTTCACACTATATTTCTTCAAGTTTTGTGTCTCCTCATAGTCGGTCCTCATCGGCAAAGCGTAGCCAAGCTTCTTTCCACGCTGGATTGAAACCGTGGTGTCCAGTGTGTTCAACAACACACTAACACACAGTCCGTTTCGCGTTACCGAGAAGCTCCGGCCTAAAATCACTGAACTCTGACTATTTGGATTCGCTACTAAGCAAACCTGTTTACTATCACTTAACGAATTCAAATTTCTCATTCTAAAAATTGCTACCACAGCCTGTCCTGGTTGTAATTTTACTTTTCTATCCAAAAAAATTGGTACCTTGTTTTCGTCTGTTATTATCCTATTAATTGGTCTCTTAACATACTTTCGGTCCGGGTTTTTAATCCGTATCAGACCTTTGTTCAAGTCAATCATCACGTCAAAATTCCTGACAAAATCTCTGCCCAAGATGAATTGGTCGGCGTCGTCCAGATTCTCTACCACCAGGAAGCTCATCCAAAGATCCCGTCCTCCCATGTGGAGGACCGTTATTGGTGTTCTTCCGGCCACGTAGATAGCTCCTCGATTGGCGGCGGCCAGTCGGAGATTCGTTGGAATTAGATCTTCCCGCGTGAAGCCCATTCTTTCCCAAGTTTTTATCGGCATCACACTCACTACCGCTCCTGTGTCCAGAAGCCCTGTGACTCCGAGTTTTGTTCCATTGGTGTGGAGCAGATGTGCAGTCACATCTGCTTCATACCCAATGTGTACTGCGTCTTGTTCAATCATGGATTCATGGCCTATCCTGCGGACCTTGAGTTCCTCTTCTCCCAAATAGATCTTTCCCATTTGGTCATCATCTGTTGTTACATAAGTCCTGGTGTAGATACTGATTCCATCCACGTTCAGCATTACTTGATACGGCCCATAGACCTCTAGGTAGCGTCCATGAAGTTTCTTCATGCGAGGGCCACCCGTCGTTAGTAGTGCTCGCACAGCTCTCGACTCGGTGCGTGGCTCCACCTGCCTCAGATAATCTGCATATGTGTCCAAATGGATGGTTCACTCAGATTTCTGATCACCTGATGTCTAGCCACTGAGATTATCGACTGGATCTTGCTTCCTTGCGGCACCATGCCGAACCTCTGACCGGAGATCACATTAAGTTTCATGTTCAAACTGCTTGGTGCTTTCTTTTTTTCGAACTCCGTTGCTTCGAAGGTATTCAGTTGCTCCTGAAGTTTCTCATTTTCCAGTTCAATTTTCACTTTTTGTTCGATCTCTTTCGTCACCAATTCCTGCTGTACTCTATTTAGAGCATCCCTCGCGGCTGCCCTATAATCGATCTTGAAGTCATCAGCCGCAGTTGCTGGTTCCGGCTCACGTGTCTCCTCTGTTACCGCTTGCATTTTCTTTGCCGCCAGCTCTTGAGGTTTATCCTTTCTGCGTGCCTCCGCTTCACTCAAAAGTCTAGCCTTGCTGGCTTTCACTCCTGACAAAGCTTCTTCATGTCTTGGATGCTTGATGTCTGCCACTGCATCCCAGAATTGCGGACAATCTGATTTAAAATGACCTTCCAAGTTGCAAAAGAAATACCTCGGTCCGAATTTCGCAATTACTCCTCTCATGAAATCCTCATGGTCCAATTCTGACGCATCTTCGTCCTCGAGGCTAAAGCCTATTGCTTTCATGCCTTGTTTGTAAGCTGGGCATGCTGACACATGATGGTCCGTTGAACTGCAATTGGCACAAGAGCGTCTCTTGTCCATATCATCCCTCGGTTTGTACCAATTGTTCCCTTGGTTTGCCGGTTCGTTGTTAAAATTGCCATAATTGTTCTTGTAATGTCCAGATCTCGATGGAGGTTTCAATAAAAGATATTCTTTTGAATTGAGCCTCAACTCCTATGGTGTTGGCGTCTTGGTTGATGGTGGTGTGTAATGCGTTGCTAGCATCGTACGAAGTTCATCATTCTTCACACGATCGATGAATTTTGAGGCTACGGCCAGGTTCATCCTTCGGTTTGACTCATCCGGTTGGCTGCGTCTTCTCAGCATTTCCAAATCATCGAGAAACTTGTCTATTGTTTCATCTTCACGTTGCCTCCGTTTCTCGAAGCGCATCATCGCCTGGTGCCCCTGCACCCCTGATCCGAAACGGTTTAACAAGATTTCGAAGATGTTCTCAGCAGTGTCACGTTGATATTGCTTCTTGGCCATGACACAGTTCAGGGCTGTCCCTTCCAAGTTACTGCATTCCTGTCTCTCCGACAAGTCCTCTTCCTCGAAATGCAGCTTCATTACCTCTATCCAGGTATCAATACAGCCATCAGATTCGTCTTTATAGCATCTTGGTTTCTTAAAGACTCTTCTGGACTTCTCACTGCGTTCATTGGTTCTGGATAACCTTGTCAGGAATGTCTCCAAAGACCTGTTTAGGGGTTCAAATGCTGTGGCCATTGCCGTAGCATCCCTTGAGTGTCCCGCTTGAGTGTCCTCACACCTCGTCAAAGGCGGTGCATCCCTGCAATCCGAATCGCCGTGAGTGTTTCCCGCTTGGCCCACATGACTCCTCCTCGGGCTTGCATGCCCCCTGTTGCCGGACTCACTTCTCTCATTCGCATGTGTGCCTTGCGTTGGTCGTTCGTTAGAGGTTTGTCTGTTCCCCGTTGAACTTGCTCTACTGTTCGGGCCCCATGCTCCATTACCCCTTGTGGCATAGCCTGATGAACTGCCCCTGCCTCTAGTGGATCCATACATCTTCCTCTTTTGATGTTCATTGAAGTTCACCCTCGGTTCCCTGCTGGGACCTCCCGAGTTCGGTTCTCGTTCTTTTGGTTCACTCTTGCTGCTTAGTAGCCCGTCCAACCTATCCATGATAGCCTGAGTTCGCCTCTCCATCATCGCGTCTATCTTTGTGTCAAGAGTCCCAAGAGACTGCTCTTGCTGAATTCTTAACTTCTCCATGTCGTCTCGTAAGCGTAACTCTCGCTGTTCCGCCTCTCTCGTCATTCGCGACAAGTTCTTCGCCATGTGCTCGTCCGTTCTTTCTTTCAAGCGTTTTTCGCTCCTGCCAACTTCTTGTCTATTGCGGTTTATTTCTTCCCGCAGACTTTCTCTTTCAATGTGAGCTGCTCTTTCTAGTTCACTCATCCTTATTGACATCTGTTCATTTTGTGCTCCTAAACTGTCCACTATGTTGTTTAAGGCTTCTTCTAGTGCTGCCCCGTTATTCACGAGTGGCGTTACTAGTGGCGGTGCAACCCTGTCGGTCCCAGGTAGTTTCGTGCTGGTCGAGATCCGGGCCTTGACTCTCTGTCTCGACGTCTTCTCATTATCTATTTCAAGATCCGCTAACGCGTTGCCTAGCCCTCTGGTTCTACTCTCTCCAGTTTGTGGCTCTGAACTTGTCATAATCGCGAAGTCTTTTGACTGGCCCGGTGTGTTTGCCTCTTTGCTTATCGTTGTCACTACACCAAATTTGACCATGGTTCCAGTCTCTCTTCCGACGTATGCCTCGTTCTCCTGGATCGAACTATTGAGGCTGACTTGAGATCGAAAGTCCCCTTGCTCCTCGTCATCCTCTTCCTCCTGGGATTCACCTTCGTTTCCTGCACCTCCTCCCATGGTGAATGGAAAAATGTTTCCGAAGGTGTTCTTCATTCTTTCTGAGAACGATGATGACGTTGTTTGTTTCCCAGTTCCGCCTGCCATCATAGTGTTGTCTGTCGGAGATCTTCTCGTTGCCGCTACTTCAGTTGAGATATCGGATAGTTCCGACATCTCTTCTCGATCCAGTGTCCCGGTGGAAGTGGCAAAATCATGGCCTTGTTCTACCGGAGTAGATTCACTTGCCAGCCTTCTGCCTCTCCCTTCCAGTCCATGTACTTCCTGGTTGTCGTTCATGGCATGGTCTGTGTTGACCTCCACTTCTAACAGTTCTTTACGCTCTTCTGAGGTCTTCTGACTTCTCGTTTCAACCATTCTGCCTGAAACCGTCTCCCCTTTGTCGGTCCGGGCCTGTTTGATCCAATCAACAAAAGGATCGGTCATCTTTTTTCTTTGCTCCTCAGGTATGAATTTCCTAGAGCTATTACCTATTTTTGGTATCCTTGTCTTGTCTAGACTCATTCTCTATTTGTCATTTCTCAATGCCTATACACTTAACTCGATTGCTAGTGACCTTTTAGTTTTATTAACAATAATAATGACACAACACAATAAATTTCACAAGATTCTATTAAATAGTGACCACGAATCCCTGTATGTTTTGGTACAGTTTGTATAAAATTTATTCACACTAACCGTGAGTACAGTTTGTATAAAATTTATTCACACTAACCGATTATCGGTCGTAAGATTCAAAAACTAGCACAATATGATGTTATCAGTCAATTTAAAAGATAGTGTACTCACTACCCAATCAAGCACAGTTTACGTTGATTTAAAATCAAAAACAAAAAAAATATATAATGACAGAATATTAATGCCTCTGTGAAAAAAAAACGTATGTGTAATGTACTTTTAGTCGGTCGCAGTACAATAGTCGAACTTGTCTTTTAAAGAAAAAGCTTTCCCCGCTCGGTGCTGCACCAAACAGACAAAACTTTGAGGGCAGTGAGGGCATTTTCTCAAGTGGGCGTCTATTGCACCCACCGAGTACTGTGTTACCTATCTGCCTTCGGACTGCCCGAGCTAGACCTACTAAAATCCTCAGGGCAGTCACTTTTCACAAAAACGTATTATGTTACAATCCACACCAATGAATCACGCTCTTTTTAATGTAGACTTAGTGTCGCGAATATCCGAGTTCGGACCTGTTTTGTTTTGGTCTGGTTCTTATTGAAAGGCAAGTTACCAGTGCAGTCACTGATTCCTAGCTTGTGTGCTAATAACCTAATACCTCTCACTTTAGTCTTTCTTTCGCCTACCTAAGTCCTTTAATAAAATAATACCCCTCCGGATTGGCACAAATAGGACCCTTCCGGACTAACAAAAACTAGACCCTTCCGGATTGGGACCCCTCCGAGTTAGTTAACACAAGATCCCTCCGGATTTGGACCCCTCCGAATTAGCAACTATAAGACCCCTCCGGATTCGGACCCCTCCTAACTTGAAAAAATTTTGATCCCTCCGGATTGGGAGCCCTCCGGTTTCGTAAAAGTAGTTTTTCGGAGATTTCCTTCTTTCAACCTATACCCCTCCGGATACGTTCTCCGATACAATTTTGCTTTTTCAATTAACTAGGAAGGGTATGTACTACTTTCCTAGACCCTTCCGGATTGAAGTTAAGCCTCTTATTTTACAATTCACACTAACGGTGAAGGGTCTTGTCGCTTGCCTAACTTCGGCTCGATTAAGGTTTTGCTGTGCCTTTAGCCTTCACTTTTCGTCTAGAACAGCCTAAAGTTACTTTATTCAACCGCTATTACCTTTTGGTAGGGGTATAAGGGCTTTTCTAAAAAAAAATTTATAAAACGTGAAGGGTGTACCCTTCCAAATTGAGGAGTTTGCTAAAAACAACCTCAAAAAATTTTCACGCTTACTTTTTTGCAAAACTTTTGTCCCTATCAGTAAACTCAGCTAATTTCTGATCTATTGGTACCAAGATCAACTCGATATGTCTAGTAGTTCCAAAGTTATTAACCAAAACGTCTTTTCTCTAAAGTCAAGAAATTTCTCTCTTATAGGTTCCGCCTAACTTTTTCCGCAAATCTGGTCCTTTCGACCTAAAAATTATTGATCCGAGCTCAGAAGGCCTATACTCTTCTAGTTCAATGCAAAAGACCCGATCTAAAACGCTTTAGTTGAAAAAATTTGCAAAAAACGATGCTACCTGTACCCCTCCGGATTGATGAATCCACCAAATCTAACACGTTAAGTTCGATTTCTCTGTAACCCGGAAGGCTTTCGGGTAGCGGGTTTTAAAACTTGTAGATTCAATAGTGGACGTTGTCCGAACAACTATTTTTACTGTTGTAACTCAAAATTTTCAAAAAATTTTCTGAATTTATAGTGTTTCGTTTTCTCGAAAATCACGAAATTTCGGTTTTCGGTACCAAAATAGTTCCAACCACTTTCGAACTAAACTTAACCGGTTCTATCTATTATGGTAGTGCAGTTACGATGTAACACACTAACTTAGCGCTTTTTTCCGTTTCAAAAAATATCGATATTTCAAAAATCGCGACTTGTGGGGGGATCAAAATATCGCTATTTTGACCCTAAAAACCGGTATGTTTTCGTTGTTTTTCACTGAAAAACGATGTAAGACTATTAATATAGGCTATATAAATAAAATTATTAGTAATACTATACCCCTCCGGGTTTGTTCAATATCCGAATTAAGGTGCTTAGCTCGGATACTCGCAGTTCGGTGAAGGGTCACTACAGTGCAGCACTGTCGAGCCCCCCACAGATTACTATTTTATTTTTGTACCTAAAGGGTTACAAAACTTGGTAACGATACCCAACAGTCGATTATTGTTGTCGTTGAGCCTCTTCTTGTTGCTCCTTGTACTGCTTGGCGGATCAGTCTTCTCCCAGGACCCCTCCGAATTGAGCGCAAATCAGCTGACCCTTCCGGATTGAGCGCAATTTATCATTAACGTGCTTAAATGCTCAAATAACCCTACAGTACAAGCCTCAAAAACGGGCTATAAAAATTATCGTAACAATCCTGACTGATATAAATGCCTGTAACAACAATATATCTATCAACAACAAACGGGAGGGTCGGATCACATCTTGTCTGGGGGGATGATTTCTACAGATTTTTTACTTTTTTACTGTTTTTGGTTTTTTTTTCGGTGATTTTTTATGTTTTTTTTTCTTGGGTACTATACTACTTTTTGTTTGGTTTTATATATATCTTTAAGTGTTTTTGGTCACAAACCTCTCAGGGAACGAGGGAATGGCCGATCCCCCCACCCTTCCTGGTTCGTGAATTTTCGGTCTTAATCTGGATAATCTGGAAGGCTTCCGCGTTCCGAACTACCTTCCGCCCCGGCGGTTTAGGCCTATTAAGGGCGTTAATGTGAGCATCCGCTCGGCGCGGAGTGCTCGTTAACGGTTCTGCCGGTCATGATGTTAAAAAAGAATAACACCCAGGAGCGCCATAAAAACATCTATGTAACATTCGCCCGGAAGATACATATCGACGGAAAATAAAACTAAGTCCTAAGACGACTGGCTAACGTCTAAACAGAGCTTTACATGCTTTTCACCGTCTCTACCAAGCCAGTACTTTCGGTGGTCTTTTCTAACATCGGGTCGACAAAAAACGTTACTGCTTTCGGCTTCGGTCAAAACACTCAAATTAACTTAATTACATGCAGAAATAGTGAGCTCATGGCTGGGTCTCAGTATCCCCAGACCACGAGGTCACTCCTAAAAACAGGGCTACTACTTATTGAATTATTATTGTTTTTGTTCAGTAGATAAAAATCATCATCTCCATCGAAGATGGATCAACCCTTTCCCCCCAACTCCTAGCTTCTCATCCTTATCAAAATGAATCCAGTTGTTAATTAAATTCAGATCAGGACATGACAAGAAGCTAAAAGTCTATATAAAAGTATAAAAGTCTCAGTTCCGAAACCCATCCGGATTCTTGAATCCACTGAATCAAGCTCGTTAATCTTGATTTCTTCTTAATCCGGAAGGCTGTCCTCCACCCTTCACCGTTGTCTGCAACGGCCTTGCAACTATTGTAGCGACACAATAGTTGCAACTCGGAGTGCTCTCTGTTAACTCCGCGATTTTTTGTCATTTTTTCTCACAATTTCCGTACTTCTCGTGATCGCAGCTAATGTTGTTGTGTTGCTTTTTAACTTTTCTCTGCCAAAATGGCCGTTTCTGACGTTTCTCAGAAATGTTACGTAATCACTTCGAAAATTTAAAAATTAGTAATTTCCGAATCCTTCAACCTTCACGTTTTGTTCAATCGTTCAAATAACGTACTTAATCCTTAAAAATCACTAATCCGGAAGGCTCGCTGCTAAAAATTCGAATTCTGCAGAGATTGCATTTTGGCACATTCTGGTCGAATGTCACACTTCCGAATTAGCAGTTTCAAAGGATTAACAGTGTTATTGGAACGATTAGTCAAACTGTCAAGGCTAGAATATTCTGGTATTTCAAATTTGTAAAATTTCGAACGATGACGTCATATTTCTGAGAAACGTCAAAAACGGCCATTTTAGAAGTAAGTCGCAAGAAAAACACAACAATAGTTGCGACGGCGATAACAACGATAATCGCGATAAAAAACAACAACGATAATTGAACGAACAGCAGAGTTAGCAGAGACCGCTCCGAGGCGCAGCGATTATGTCGCTACAATCGTTGCAAGGCCGTTCACAACAACAGTGAAGGGTAGAAAAACAATCTTCCGGAAAGAAGATAAGGGTGTTATTTCCCCGGATTCAGGAATCCGGAGGAGTCTCGGGACTTGAACTGAAACCCTTTTTTGTAAACTTTTAGCTTTCCTATTATGTCCTGAATTGAATTTATTTAACATCTGAATTCATTTTTCGACGATGAGAAGCTAGGAATTAGGGGAAAGGGTTGGTCCATCTTCGATGGAGATGATGATTTTTATCTACTGAACAAAAACAATAATAATTCAATAAGTAGTAGCCCTGTTTTTAGGAGTGACCTCGTGGTCTGGGGATACTGAGACCCAGCCATGAGCTCACTTATTTTGCATATAATCAAGTTAATTTGAGTGTTTTGACCGAAGCCGAAAGCAGTAACGTTTTTGTCGACCCGATGTTAGAAAGACCACCAAAAGAACTGGCTTTGGTAGAGACGGTGAAAAGCATGTAGAGCTTAGTTTAGACGCTGGCCAGTCGTTTTAATACTTAGCTTTATTTTCCGTCGATATGTACTTCCGGGCGAATGTTACATAGATGTTTCTATGGCGCTCCTGGGTGTTATTCTTTTTTAACATCATGACCGGCAGAACCGTTAACGAGCACTCCTCGCCGAGCGGATGCTCATAATAACGCCCTTAATAAGCCCTAACCGCCGGGGCGGAAGGTTCGTTTGGAACGCGGAAGCCTTCCGGATTACCGTGAAAAGCTTTTTAACATAGTTAAGACCGAATAATCACGTTCCGGGAAGGGTGGGGGGATCGGCCATCCCCTCGTTCCCTGAGAGGTTTGTGACCAAAAACACTCAAAGATATAAAGAAACCAAACAAAAAGAAGTATAGTACCCAAGAAAAATTAAAAACTTGAAAAATAACAGAAAAAACCAAAAACGGTAAAAAAAAATCAAAAATCAATAGAAATCATCCCCCAGACAAGATGTGATCCGACCCTCCCGTTTGTTGTTGATACATATATTGTTGTGACAGGCATTTATATCAATCAGGATCGTTACGATCATTTCTGTGGCCCGTTTGTGAGGCTTGTACTGTAGGGTTATTTGAGTATTTAAGCACGTTAATGCTAATTTGCGCTCAATCCGGAAGGGTATGCTGATTTACGCTCAATCCGGAAGGGTCTCGGGATTAGTGAAGAAGACTGATCCGGCAAGCAGTACAAGGAGTGACAAGAGGGGGCTCAACGACAACAACAATCGACTGTTGGGTATCGTTAACAAGTTTTGTATCCCTTTTGGTACAAAAAATAAGATAGTTATCTGTGGGGGGCTCGACAGTGCTGCACTGTAGTGACCCTTCACCGAACTGCGAATTTCCGAGTTAAGCACCTTAATTCGGATATTGAAAAAACCCGGAGGGGTATAGTATTATTAATATTAATACTTATACAGCCTATATTAATACTCCTATATCGTTTTTCAGAGAAAAACACAGTAGCGGACCGGTTTTTTGGATCAAAAAAGCGATATTTTGATCCCCCCACAAATCGCAATTTTTGAGATATCGATATTTTTTGAAACGGAAAAAAGAGCTAAATTAGTGAGTTACATTGTAACTGTTTTAGTATAATAGGTAGAACCGGTTGAGTTTAGTTCAGAAGTGGTTGGAACTATTTTGGTACCAAAAGTCGAATTTTCGTGATTCTTGAAAAAACAGAACACTACAAAATCAGAAAATTTTTTAAAATCTTTGAGTTAGGACAGTAAAAATAGTTGTTCGGACAACATGCACTAGTGAATCGAGAGGTTTTAAAACCCGTTTGCCGATAACCTTCCGGGTTACAGAGAAATCGAGCTTAACGTGTTTGATTTAGTGGACTCATCAATCCGGAGGGGTCCAAATAGCATAGTTTTTTTGCTAAATTTTTCAGCTAGAGCGTTTTAGATCGGGTTTTTTGCATTGAAATAGAAAAGTATAGGCCTTCTGAGCTCGCATCAATAATTTTTAGGCCGAAAAAAAACAGAATTGCCAAAAAAGTTAGGCGGAACCTATAAGAGAGAAATTTTTTGACTTTAGAAAAAAGACGTTTTGGTTAATAACCTTGGAACTAATGAACAAATCCAGTTGATCTTGGTATCATTAGATCAACAATTAGCTGAGCTTACTAATAGAATTATTCAGAAAAAGTAAGCGTGAAATTTTTTTAGGATTGTTTTTAGCAAATTCACCAATTCGGGAAGGTAGACCCTTCACGTTTTATAAAAAAACTTTTTTGGAAAGCCCTTACACCCCTACCAAAGAGTAGAAACGGTTGAATAAGGCAATTTTACGCTGTTATAGACAAAAAGGGAAGGCTAAGGGCACCAGAAAACCTTAGTCGAGCCGAAATTAGGCCATCGATAAGACCCTTCACCGTTAGGGTGAATCGTCGAATAAGAGGCTTAGCTTCAATCCGGAAGGGTCTTGGGAAGGACGACACACCCTTCCTAGTTGATTCAAACAGCATAATAGCATCGGAGAACGTATCCGGAAGGGTATAGCCTTCTTAGTGGATTCAAACAGCATAATATCATCGGAGAACGTATCCGGAATGGAAATTAAGAAAGCCTCTGAGAAGCCATCTTTACAAACCCGGAGGGGTCCCAATCCGGAGGGAACTAAATTTTTAAAAACCCAGAGGGGTCCCAATCCGTAGGGGTCTAAATGTTTACAAAAACGGAGGGGTCTCAATCCGGAGGGGTCTCAATCCGGAGGGGTCTAAATCTTTACAAAACAGTAAGGGTCCCAATCCGGAGGGGTCCGATTTTTGTCAATCCGGAGGGGTCAGATTTTTGTCAATCCGGAGGGATCCCAATTTTGCCAATCCGGAGGGGTGTTGTTTTGTCAAAACTTAAATAAACAACAGAAAAGAAAGTAGTTAAAAGTATGAGGTTGTTAATAGATAGGCTGGGAACCAGTGACTGTACTGGTAACTTGCCTGGACAATGAAGAGCAAGCTGACTTTGGATCTCAAGTTAGCCTCAATAGTTCGACTCAGGAGAATGGAGCATACACCGACAGAGGGACTGGTACCACGGACCAATTTGGTGTAGTGAGGACAATAAGCAAAACCGCAAACACATCAGGCCAGTCAAGAGACTTTGTGAGTATGACGAATTCGGAAATGCGAACTGGGGAGAATAGAAACACAGGGCTAAGTAACGCATCGGCGGATCAAGAGGTGGATAATGAAAATACGTCGAGCCAGAGAATCAAAGCCCGAATATCGCCCAGCACTAAGCTACCTGGGATTGGCAGGGTGACACCGCCACTTGTGACGCCACTAGTAGAAAACGGAGCATCAATTGAAGAAGCCTTGATCAACATAGTGGGCAGTATAGGAGAGCAAAATGAACAGATGTCCATAAGATTGAGTGAACTACAGAGAGCAGTCCACATTGAATGGGAAAGTCTGCGGGAAGAAATAAACCGCAACAGACAAGAAGTTGGTAGAAGCGAAAAACACTTGAAGGAAAGAACGGATGAACACATGGCGAAGAACTGGTCGCGGATGACAAGGGAAGCAGAACAAAGGGAGTTACGGTTAAGAGACGACATGGAGAAGTTGAGAACTCAACAAGAGCAGACTCTTGGGACTCTTGACACAAAGATAGATGCGATGATGGAGAGGCGAACTCAGGCTATCATGGATAGGTTGGACGGGCTACTAGGCAACAAGAGTGGACCAAGAGAAGGGGAACCGAACTCGGGAGGTCCCGGCAGGGAGCCGAGGGTGAAATTCAATGACCAACAGAATAGGAGAAGGACATATGGATCCACTAGAGGTAGGGGCAGTTCAGCAGGCTATGCCACAGGGGATAATAGAGTATGGGGCCCACACTTCAGAAGAGTTCAACTGGCAATAGACACATTTCAAACGATCGACCGACACAAGGCACACATGCGACGGCAGAACCGGCAGAACCGTTAACGAGCACTCCTCGCCGAGCGGATGCTCATAATAACGCCCTTAATAAGCCCTAACCGCCGGGGCGGAAGGTTAGTTCGGAACGCGGAAGCCTTCCGGATTACCGTGAAAAGCTTTTTAACATAGTTAAGACCGAATAATTACGTTCCGGGAAGGGTGGGGGGATCGGCCATCCCCTCGTTCCCTGAGAGGTTTGTGACCAAAAACACTCAAAGATATAAAGAAACCAAACAAAAAGAAGTATAGTACCCAAGAAAAATTAAAAACTTGAAAAATAACAGAAAAAACCAAAAACAGTAAAAAAAAAGTCAAAAATCAATAGAAATCATCCCCCAGACAAGATGTGATCCGACCCTCCCGTTTGTTGTTGATACATATATTGTTGTGACAGGCATTTATATCAATCAGGATCGTTACGATCATTTCTGTGCCCCGTTTGTGAGGCTTGTACTGTAGGGTTATTTGAGTATTTAAGCACGTTAATGCTAATTTGCGCTCAATCCGGAAGGGTATGCTGATTTACGCTCAATCCGGAAGGGTCTCGGGATTAGTGAAGAAGACTGATCCGGCAAGCAGTACAAAGAGTGACAAGAGGGGGCTCAACGACAACAACAATCGACTGTTGGGTATCGTTAACAAGTTTTGTATCCCTTTTGGTACAAAAAATAAGATAGTTATCTGTGGGGGGCTCGACAGTGCTGCACTGTAGTGACCCTTCACCGAACTGCGAATTTCCGAGTTAAGCACCTTAATTCGGATATTGAAAAAACCCGGAGGGGTATAGTATTATTAATATTAATACTTATACAGCCTATATTAATACTCCTATATCGTTTTTCAGAGAAAAACACAGTAGCGGACCGGTTTTTAGGATCAAAAAAGCGATATTTTGATCCCCCCACAAATCGCAATTTTTGAGATATCGATATTTTTTGAAACGGAAAAAAGAGCTAAATTAGTGAGTTACATTGTAACTGTTTTAGTATAATAGGTAGAACCGGTTGAGTTTAGTTCAGAAGTGGTTGGAACTATTTTGGTACCAAAAGTCGAATTTTCGTGATTCTTGAAAAAACAGAACACTACAAAATCAGAAAATTTTTTAAAATCTTTGAGTTAGGACAGTAAAAATAGTTGTTCGGACAACATGCACTAGTGAATCGAGAGGTTTTAAAACCCGTTTGCCGATAACCTTCCGGGTTACAGAGAAATCGAGCTTAACGTGTTTGATTTAGTGGACTCATCAATCCGGAGGGGTCCAAATAGCATAGTTTTTTTGCTAAATTTTTCAGCTAGAGTGTTTTAGATCGGGTTTTTTGCATTGAAATAGAAAAGTATAGGCCTTCTGAGCTCGCATCAATAATTTTTAGGCCGAAAAAAAACAGAATTGCCAAAAAAGTTAGGCGGAACCTATAAGAGAGAAATTTTTTGACTTTAGAAAAAAGACGTTTTGGTTAATAACCTTGGAACTAATGAACAAATCCAGTTGATCTTGGTATCATTAGATCAACAATTAGCTGAGCTTACTAATAGAATTATTCCGAAAAAGTAAGCGTGAAATTTTTTTAGGATTGTTTTTAGCAAATTCACCAATTCGGGAAGGTAGACCCTTCACGTTTTATAAAAAAACTTTTTTGGAAAGCCCTTACACCCCTACCAAAGAGTAGAAACGGTTGAATAAGGCAATTTTACGCTGTTATAGACAAAAAGGGAAGGCTAAGGGCACCAGAAAACCTTAGTCGAGCCGAAATTAGGCCATCGATAAGACCCTTCACCGTTAGGGTGAATCGTCGAATAAGAGGCTTAGCTTCAATCCGGAAGGGTCTTGGGAAGGACGACACACCCTTCCTAGTTGATTCAAACAGCATAATAGCATCGGAGAACGTATCCGGAAGGGTATAGCCTTCCTAGTGGATTCAAACAGCATAATATCATCGGAGAACGTATCCGGAATGGAAATTAAGAAAGCCTCTGAGAAGCCATCTTTACAAACCCGGAGGGGTCCCAATCCGGAGGGAACTACATTTTTACAAATCCAGAGGGGTCCCAATCCGTAGGGGTCTAAATGTTTACAAAAACGGAGGGGTCTCAATCCGGAGGGGTCTAAATCTTTACAAAACAGTAAGCGTCCCAATCCGGAGGGGTCCGATTCTTGTCAATCCGGAGGGGTCAGATTTTTGTCAATCCGGAGGGATCCCAATTTTGCCAATCCGGAGGGGTGTTGTTTTGTCAAAACTTAAGAAAACAACAGAAAAGAAAGTAGTTAAAAGTAT
This sequence comes from Symsagittifera roscoffensis, assembly GCF_963678635.1. Classification (NCBI taxonomy): domain Eukaryota; kingdom Metazoa; phylum Xenacoelomorpha; order Acoela; family Convolutidae; genus Symsagittifera; species Symsagittifera roscoffensis. The sequence goes on from NC_087064.1 coordinate 30,591,558, forward strand.
GAGGTTGTTAATAGATAGGCTGGGAACCAGTGACTGTACTGGTAACTTGCCTGGACAATGAAGAGCAAGCTGACTTTGGATCTCAAGTTAGCCTCAATAGTTCGACTCAGGAGAATGGAGCATACACCGACAGAGCGACTGGTACCACGGACCAATTTGGTGTAGTGAGGACAATAAGCAAAACCGCAAACACATCAGGCCAGTCAAGAGACTTTGTGAGTATGACGAATTCGGAAATGCGAACTGGGGAGAATAGAAACACAGGGCTAAGTAACGCATCGGCGGATCAAGAGGTGGATAATGAAAATACGTCGAGCCAGAGAATCAAAGCCCGAATATCGACCAGCACTAAGCTACCTGGGATTGTCAGGGTGACACCGCCACTTGTGACGCCACTAGTAGAAAACGGAGCATCAATTGAAGAAGCCTTGATCAACATAGTGGGCAGTATAGGAGAGCAAAATGAACAGATGTCCATAAGATTGAGTGAACTACAGAGAGCAGTCCACATTGAATGGGAAAGTCTGCGGGAAGAAATAAACCGCAACAGACAAGAAGTTGGTAGAAGCGAAAAACACTTGAAGGAAAGAACGGATGAACACATGGCGAAGAACTGGTCGCGGATGACAAGGGAAGCAGAACAAAGGGAGTTACGGTTAAGAGACGACATGGAGAAGTTGAGAACTCAACAAGAGCAGACTCTTGGGACTCTTGACACAAAGATAGATGCGATGATGGAGAGGCGAACTCAGGCTATCATGGATAGGTTGGACGGGCTACTAGGCAACAAGAGTGGACCAAGAGAAGGGGAACCGAACTCGGGAGGTCCCGGCAGGGAGCCGAGGGTGAAATTCAATGACCAACAGAATAGGAGAAGGACATATGGATCCACTAGAGGTAGGGGCAGTTCAGCAGGCTATGCCACAGGGGATAATAGAATATGGGGCCCACACTTCAGAGGAGTTCAACTGGCAATAGACACATTTCAAACGATCGACCGACACAAGGCACACATGCGACGGCAGAACCGGCAGAACCGTTAACGAGCACTCCTCGCCGAGCGGATGCTTATAATAACGCCCTTAATAAGCCCTAACCGCCGGGGCGGAAGGTTAGTTCGGAACGCGGAAGCCTTCCGGATTACCGTGAAAAGCTTTTTAACATAGTTAAGACCGAATAATCACGTTCCGGGAAGGGTGGGGGGATCGGCCATCCCCTCGTTCCCTGAGAGGTTTGTGACCAAAAACACTCAAAGATATAAAGAAACCAAACAAAAAGAAGTATAGTACCCAAGAAAAATTAAAAACTTGAAAAATAACAGAAAAAACCAAAAACAGTATAAAAAAAAAAGTCAAAAATCAATAGAAATCATCCCCCAGACAAGATGTGATCCGACCCTCCCGTTTGTTGTTGATACATATATTGTTGTGACAGGCATTTATATCAATCAGGATCGTTACGATCATTTCTGTGGCCCGTTTGTGAGGCTTGTACTGTAGGGTTATTTGAGTATTTAAGCACGTTAATGCTAATTTGCGCTCAATCCGGAAGGGTATGCTGATTTACGCTCAATCCGGAAGGGTCTCGGGATTAGTGAAGAAGACTGATCCGGCAAGCAGTACAAGGAGTGACAAGAGGGGGCTCAACGACAACAACAGTCGACTGTTGGGTATCGTTAACAAGTTTTGTATCCCTTTTGGTACAAAAAATAAGATAGTTATCTGTGGGGGGCTCGACAGTGCTGCACTGTAGTGACCCTTCACCGAACTGCGAATTTCCGAGTTAAGCACCTTAATTCGGATATTGAAAAAACCCGGAGGGGTATAGTATTATTAATATTAATACTTATACAGCCTATATTAATACTCCTATATCGTTTTTCAGAGAAAAACACAGTAGCGGACCGGTTTTTAGGATCAAAAAAGCGATATTTTGATCCCCCCACAAATCGCAATTTTTGAGATATCGATATTTTTTGAAACGGAAAAAAGAGCTAAATTAGTGAGTTACATTGTAACTGTTTTAGTATAATAGGTAGAACCGGTTGAGTTTAGTTCAGAAGTGGTTGGAACTATTTTGGTATCAAAAGTCGAATTTTCGTGCACTAGTGAATCGAGAGGTTTTAAAACCCGTTTGCCGATAACCTTCCGGGTTACAGAGAAATCGAGCTTAACGTGTTTGATTTAGTGGACTCATCAATCCGGAGGGGTCCAAATAGCATAGTTTTTTTGCTAAATTTTTCAGCTAGAGCGTTTTAGATCGGGTTTTTTGCATTGAAATAGAAAAGTATAGGCCTTCTGAGCTCGCATCAATAATTTTTAGGCCGAAAAAAAACAGAATTGCCAAAAAAGTTAGGCGGAACCTATAAGAGAGAAATTTTTTGACTTTAGAAAAAAGACGTTTTGGTTAATAACCTTGGAACTAATGAACAAATCCAGTTGATCTTGGTATCATTAGATCAACAATTAGCTGAGCTTACTAATAGAATTATTCAGAAAAAGTAAGCGTGAAATTTTTTTAGGATTGTTTTTAGCAAATTCACCAATTCGGGAAGGTAGACCCTTCACGTTTTATAAAAAAGCTTTTTTGGAAAGCTCTTACACCCCTACCAAAGAGTAGAAACGGTTGAATAAGGCAATTTTACGCTGTTATAGACAAAAAGGGAAGGCTAAGGGCACCAGAAAACCTTAGTCGAGCCGAAATTAGGCCATCGATAAGACCCTTCACCGTTAGGGTGAATCGTCGAATAAGAGGCTTAGCTTCAATCCGGAAGGGTCTTGGGAAGGACGACACACCCTTCCTAGTTGATTCAAACAGCATAATAGCATCGGAGAACGTATCCGGAAGGGTATAGCCTTCCTAGTTGATTCAAACAGCATAATATCATCGGAGAACGTATCCGGAATGGAAATTAAGAAAGCCTCCGAGAAGCCATCTTTACAAACCCGGAGGGGTCCCAATCCGGAGGGAACTAAATATTTACAAATCCAGAGGGGTCCCAATCCGTAGGGGTCTAAATGTTTACAAAAACGGAGGGGTCTCAATCCGGAGGGGTCTCAATCCGGAGGGGTCTAAATCTTTACAAAACAGTAAGCGTCCCAATCCGGAGGGGTCCGATTTTTGTCAATCCGGAGGGGTCAGATTTTTGTCAATCCGGAGGGATCCCAATTTTGCCAATCCGGAGGGGTGTTGTTTTGTCAAAACTTAAGAAAACAACAGAAAAGAAAGTAGTTAAAAGTATGAGGTTGTTAATAGATAGGCTGGGAACCAGTGACTGTACTGGTAACTTGCCTGGACAATGAAGAGCAAGCTGACTTTGGATCTCAAGTTAGCCTCAATAGTTCGACTCAGGAGAATGGAGCATACACCGACAGAGGGACTGGTACCACGGACCAATTTGGTGTAGTGAGGACAATAAGCAAAACCGCAAACACATCAGGCCAGTCAAGAGACTTTGTGAGTATGACGAATTCGGAAATGCGAACTGGGGAGAATAGAAACACAGGGCTAAGTAACGCATCGGCGGATCAAGAGGTGGATAATGAAAATACGTCGAGCCAGAGAATCAAAGCCCGAATATCGACCAGCACTAAGCTACCTGGGATTGACAGGGTGACACCGCCACTTGTGACGCCACTAGTAGAAAACGGAGCATCAATTGAAGAAGCCTTGATCAACATAGTGGGCAGTATAGGAGAGCAAAATGAGAAGATGTCCATAAGATTGAGTGAACTACAGAGAGCAGTCCACATTGAATGGGAAAGTCTGCGGGAAGAAATAAACCGCAATAGACAAGAAGTTGGTAGAAGCGAAAAACACTTGAAGGAAAGAACGGATGAACACATGGCGAAGAACTGGTCGCGGATGACAAGGGAAGCAGAACAAAGGGAGTTACGGTTAAGAGACGACATGGAGAAGTTGAGAACTCAACAAGAGCAGACTCTTGGGACTCTTGACAGAAAGATAGATGCGATGACGGAGAGGCGAACTCAGGCTATCATGGATAGGTTGGACGGGCTACTAGGCAACAAGAGTGGACCAAGAGAAGGGGAACCGAACTCGGGAGGTCCCGGCAGGGAGCCGAGGGTGAAATTCAATGACCAACAGAATATGAGAAGGACATATGGATCCACTAGAGGTAGGGGCAGTTCAGCAGGCTATGCCACAGGGGATAATAGAATATGGGGCCCACACTTCAAAGGAGTTCAACTGGCAATAGACACATTTCAAACGATCGACCGACACAAGGCACACATGCGACGGGGAGAAGTGATTTCAGGAACAGGAGTCATGCAAGCCCAGGGATGAGTCATGCGAGCCAAGGAAGAAACAATCCCGGCGATTCGGATAGAAGGGATATACCAAATACAGAACCCTTATCAGGGGCGGTGATACTCAGGCGGGGCATTCAAGAGATGCCACAGCAATGGCCACAGCCTTTGAACCCCTAAACAGGTCTTTGGAGACATTCCTGACGAGGTTATCCAGAACCAATGAACGCAGTGAAAAGTCCAGAAGAGTCTTTAAGAAACCAAGATGCTATAAGGACGAATCTGTTGGCTGCATTGACACCTAGATAGAGGTGGTGAAACTGCATTTTGAGGAAGAAGACCTGTCAGAAAGGCAAAAATGCAGTGCGCTCACCAGTAACTTGGAAGGGACAGCCCTAAACTGTGTGATGGCCAAAAATCAATATCAGCGGGAAACTGCTGAGAAAATCTTTGAAATCTTGTTAAATCGTTTTGGCTCAGGGGTGCAGGGACACCAAGCAATGATGCGCTTCGAGAAAAGGAGGCAACGAGTAGATGAGACGATAGACAAGTTTCTCGATGACTTGAAAATGCTGAGAAGACGCAGCCAACCGGATGAGTCAAACCGAAGGATGAACCTGGCCGTAGCCTCAAAATTCATCGATCGTGTGAAGAATGATGAACTTCGTACGATGCTAGCAACGCATTACACACCACTATCAACAAATGCGCCAACACCAGAGGAGTTGAGGCTCAAGTCAAAAGAATATCTTTTATTGAAACCTCCATCGAGATCTGGACATTACAAGAACAATTATGGCAATTTTAACAGCGGACCGGCAAACCAAGGGAACAACTGGTATAAACCGAGGGACGGTTTGGACAAGAGGCGCTCTTGTGCAAGTTGCAGTTCGATGGACCATCATATGTCACCATGCCCAACTTACAACCAGGGCATGAAAGCAATAGGCTTAAGCCTGGAGGATGAAGATGCGTCAGAAGTTGACCATGAAGACTTCATGAGAGGAGTAATTGCAAAATTTGGCCCGAGGTGCTTCTTTTGCAACTTGGAAGGTCATTTTAAATCGGATTGTCCGCAATTCTGGGATGCTGTAGCAGAAATCAAGCATCCAAGACACGAGGAAGCTTTATTGGGAGTGAAAGCCAGCACGCCTCGCCTTTTGAGTGAAGCGGAGGCGCGCAGAAAAGAAAAACCGCAAAAGCTGGCAACGAAGAAAATGCAGGCGGTAACAGAAGAGACATGTAAACCGGAACACTTGGGAAAGATCGGGATTCACGAGGGAAGTTCTAATTCCGACGAATCTCCGACTGGCTGCAGCCAATCGAGGAGCGATTTACGTAGCCGGAAAAACACCAATAACGGTCCTCCACATGGGAGGAAGGGATCTTTGGATGAGCTTCCTGGTAGTAGAGAATTTGGACGACGCTGACCAGTTAATCTTGGGCAGAGATTTTGTCAGGAATTTTGACGTGATGATTGACTTGAACAACAGTCTAATAAGGATTAGGAACCCGGTATCGGAAGTATGTTAAGAAACCAATTATTAGAATAATAACAGACGAAAACAAGATACCAATTTTGTTAGACAGAAAAAAAAACTACAGCCTGGACAAGCAGTAGTAGCAGTTTTTAGAATGAGAAATTTAAATTCGTTAAGTGATAGTAAACAGGTTTGTTTGGTACCGAATCCAAATAGTCAAATTTCAGGGATTTTAGGCAGTCGAAACGGACTGTGTGTCAGTGTGTTATTGAACACACTGGACACCACGGTTTCAATCCAGCGCGGAAAGAAACTTGGTTACGCTTTGCAGATGAGGACCGACTATGAGGAGACACAAAATTTGAAGAAACATATTGTGAAAGACTGTCCTTATCATGCCAATAAAGATAAAATTTTAAAAAGGGCTTCACAAGGGAAGTTCTAATTCCGACGAATCTCCGACTGGCTGCAGCCAATCGAGGAGCGATTTACGTAGCCGGAAGTATGTTAAGAAGTATGTTTCGCCCAAATAAATTAAATTCTATTCATAAATTGTTTTCAATGAAGTTCAAAACGGACGACGGCTTATCAAGCTGCTCGAATTTTCCGGAACGCCCCTCGTCATATGAACTAGAGTCTGACAAACCGGTTTTGCCAGAGATAGGACACTTATTAGGGAAAAAGTCGAGGGAGATTTTGAATCACTTCGGGAGGTTTTAAATCGGAATGCGGATGTATTTTCAAGACATAAGGCGGATATCGGTTACTGTAACTTCGTCGAACACGAAATCGAACTTGAGGAAGGCGCCGTTCCCCATAGGGAAGGCGCCAGACGAATGACGCCACATAAATCGGAAGCGTGCCGAGCGGAAATAGAAATGTTGCTCGAATACGACATGATAGAACCCTCGATATTGCCATGGGCTTGCCAGGTAGTAATGGCGAAAAAGAAAGGGGGCAGCTTAGGTTTTGTTGCGACTTTCGCTACTTGAACGCGGAGACAAAAAAAGATGCGTACCCAATACCGCGAAAAGACGAGAGCCTCTCTAAACTTGGTGATGCCAAGCTCTTTACCACATTGGACTTGGGTTCTGCCTTCTGGCAGGTCCCTTTGCGTAAGAAGGATAGATAAAAGACCGGGTTCGCGTGTGAATTGGTGTTGTACCAGTGGAAGAGGATGCCCTTCGGCTTGTGCAACGCAACGGCCTTTATTCAAAGACTGATGGCTCAGGCTTTGACCAGAGTGACAAAGAAGTACGGGAATTTTGGGATGTGTTACGTGGATGACGTAGTCATAGCAACACCGACCCTGGAAGATCACATTGATCGACTCGACGAGGTATTTGGATGCATGAAAAGAGCAGGTTTGAAATGCAAACCATCGAAATGTGAAATCCTTAGGTTTTCGATCAAGTACCTAGGAAGAATGGTGGACAGGCATGGTGTGAGGCCGGACCCGGAAGCAGAAGAAGCTTTTTTGACATGGAAGGCTCCAAGAACGGGCATCAAGCTCATGAGCTTCCTAGGGTTTGCCAACTATTACCGTGAGTTCATAAATGTATATACAGACAAGGTGTATCTGATGCAGAAGCTGATGCGCAACAAAGGAAAGAAGTTCGAATGGAGCTATGAAGCTCAAACGGCCTTTGAGAACATAAAACGGGAACTGTGCGAAGCGCCAGTGCTAGGCATGCCTACTGAAAAGGGCATGTATGTTCTTGACACAGACGCATCAGTAGTAGCCATCTCGGGAATACTGCATCAGGAGCAGGAATGGAATGGGAGAACTGTTCTCCGTCCCATTGCATATGGCAGTAAGGTGTAAAGTGACACTGAGATGAAATATGGTGCACCGAAAGCAGAAATTTAGCGGTGCACCAAAAGCAGAAAAGTGCTCCTTTTAAGTTACGCGTGGACAACAGGGCGTTATCCTGGTTGAAGACATACTCGATGGATCAGAGTTATATAGGAAGATGGACAGTGAGATTAGATGGCTACCACAGGATAATCGAGCACAGGATGCGTGACAAACACCAGAATGCTGACAGCCTCAGCAAGAAAACCGAGTTCTATGAAAGATTGGAACAGAAGCAAGCCAATCAGGCAGAAATAAAGGAAGGATTCTCGTTGCTGGACAGAGAAACTTATGAAGCGCTTCCCTTAAAGAGATGGTTGGACAAGTCTGGACATCCAATTCCAGAACATCCTGAGTTACCTGTAGAGAAAGCAGCCGAGATAAAATCCTATCCAAGAAGGACCTGGTGCCCTTGGATCTGTTGCTGCGCTCGAACCTGGTCCAACAGGAACTCTCTCGCATGAACATTAACAGATCTCTCATTATTGGATAAGACGGTGCAGGTCACACCGCAAGTGATGCGGATGCTGGGTGGATTGTTAGAGAGAGAAGTGACCAGAGATGAACCCGAGTGGGCAGCAGCTATGGCATCACTGACAGTCAGTGAGAAGGTGAAGATCATGCCGCCCAGACGACAACACAAAGAAAACGAGAGGGATTGTAGGACAATAGTTCAGCAACTAGTATCCTCAATACCCCCACGAGGTTTTAACCAGTACTTCATACGGTCGGAAAGAACAGGGGAACGATACGCAAAAGAAAACCGTTACCTCTGAGGACCAGGACAAAGAGAGTGAGATGGTTGAACGAAACCTGGTGCAATATTGTTTGCCCGGGGAGACGAACGGCGAGGAGAGTCGGCGAGTACAAGATCAACACCCGGGACAAAGAAGTTTGCCCGGGGAGTCTGACGAAGATGAAAAGGTTCCTGATGAGAAGCAGGAACTGGAGAATAAAGTTTTGTCCGGGGAGTTCAGATGGATGCGAAGAAAGCACAGAATTGACCCAGGAGACGGTGCAGACTCCGTCACAGACTCTTCAACAGATGACAGTTCCCGAAACTCAGGAATTGACACATACTCAGACAGGAACTCGAGCTCGGGATCGGAACTGTCAGAACTAGCAATCCACACACTACTAGTGGAAAATCGAGCAAGGGATCTGGATAGAGAGGTATACCAGGACCCTGACAGTGATCGCTACCTCATACCAGGTGAAAGAGTCTTTGATAACGCAGCGGATGATCTAGAAACAATAGCGGTATCGAAACGTTCGATGAGTCTGTTGCCACAAAAAGAGGTGGTCAGGACTGATCTTCAGCCATTCGAACAGGAAACACAGCCATTGGCAAAGATTTGGTGCGTTAAGATGGAAGAAGATACGCATCAGCGCAATGAGCTGAATAGTCAGATGAGGGTCATGAAGACGTACTTGAAGGCGAGATACAGAATCTCGAATCTACTAAGAGCGCAGAGAAATGACCGCATGACAAGCAACCTGAAAAGGTGGATCGAAAATGGTTCTCCGGACAAAGGAGACCTCGAGGAAGACAGTTACCGCATTTTGTGACAGTATTTTATGCAGAAAGAGGGAAGGTTATACTTGAACATGGACGGGATTGTGGCTTGCAAGAGAAAAGATGAAGACAAAGTTCTATACAAGTATAACGCGATAGTGTTGCCGCAACTCTATCAAACAGAACTCTTATTCAGGTCGCATGATCAGATGGGCCATCAGGGGATCGACAAAGTATATCAGAGGATCCTGAAGCGCTTTGAGTGGCCTGGAATGAAAAAGGCATGCGAGAAGGGGGTAACAGCATGCCTGTCATGCCAACAGGTCAAGGATCCAAGGAAGTTGCGATTTCCTTTACAATCGATCGAGTCGTCTGAATTCAACGAGGTGGTGCAGATAGATCACCAAAAGATTTGCATGACAGACAGTAGTTATAACCAAGTCTTGGTCATGATAGATCACTTCACGAAGTATGTAAAGGCCGTGCCCTGCATAACTGCCTCAGCGGAAGAGACGTGCGACCACCTGATCAATACGTGGATAGCGAGAAATGGTTATCCGATGACGTTTCAATCGGTGAACGGAACAGCTTTCGTGGGAGAACTTACAAAAGAGCGAATGCGACGTTCGCAGGTGGCTCAGTCTCACTCCACGACATACCATCCTCGGACGAATGGCTTAGTGGAAAGGCATAATAGAAAGGTAGTGTCCATGCTGAGGGTATATTGTTCCAGGTACATGACCGATTGGGACAGATATCCTCCACAGGTGATGGGAGCTTACAATAGCAAGCATTATTCCACCACCGGAGATAGCCCACATATGATGCTAACCGGGCACGAGAAGTCTTTGCCCTTGAATTTCTTCTACCCAGAGTATGAGGGTAAGAAGACGTCATCACAGGTCTATGTAAGGGATGTAATAAGACGTCAGCAGGAGTTAAACGACTTATGTAGACAAAATCCTCAGCAGGCACGGGCAAGGCAGAGGAAGAGATTTGACAAGAAAGCAGCTGGTGCAAAAGCTTATTCGGGGAGGGTTCTCATGCTTGAAGGACCGAATGCTTGAAAAGTTTCGACCAATCAAAATCGCTTAGCGTTCCTATAGGCTAAATGCCTTTCTCACAAAATCGAAGTCAATATTAACTTGAAAATGCTTTAAATCAGTGGAAAATAATCAAAAATATTACAATTTGCGGGCTACAACCGCAATACTGTTCAGATAAACGTCAAGATTTATGAGTTCAAGTTCATAAGAATTTTCAGTCTTAAAAACTCATCTGCTTATTATCTATTCGGTCAGTATTAACACTAATCGCCTGGATTTATTTCCTAACTTTGAGACTTTCACGATTTACTTTGAGATTTTGAATACTCAATTCTGAATTGGCTGAAAGTAAGCTAAAATAAATTTCAAGCATTCGGTCCTTCAAGCATGAGGGACGCCACCGCTTATTCGGTAGGGGACTATTTATGGGTATTTCAGAACGTCATACCACCAAAAGGAACGAAAAAGCTCCTAAGAAGTGGAGGGGACCCTTCATGATTACGGAGGTGCACCAGGAGGGACGCTTCTATAGACTGAGTACTGGCCGATCCGCTCATTAGGAAAACATTAAGCCACACAATCCATCGACAGAAGACTGGTGTATACCTGCAAACATGGAAGAGGGGGATTATCTAATGATGGACCCTGCTTGTGAGGTCAACGAGAAGGGCACCAGGGAAAAGAACGATGGAAATGTAGTCATAGAGGAAGGAACAAGTACACCACTAGACCTGGATCCAAATGAGGCGATTGAAGCGGATGATGAAACTTTACCCTACTCAGAAGACGACTGGCAAGACCCTGTACAAAGGGAGAACTTGGAACCGGATCTTCCGTTCACGATACAGACTCGACAGAACGACAGGACAAGACCCAGAAAAAATTATAACCCTTACGGCGACAATTTTGTAGTGGACAGGATAGACCTAAAGAAAATAGTGAAAGAAGTAGTGAGACTAGAAGAAATAACTGTGTCACCAGACATTGACATAACCGATGATCACGACGAGGAGTTGGTCGATGACTGGTCCAAGTCCGAGGTAGAATTCGACGACGAGCAACAGCAGTCATATGAACATGACTTGACGAATTTGCGTGTCTTGGAATGGCTGACATCAAAATGACAACAAAATGACGTCAGACCCATTGGAGACCAGTGTCACGATTCAAGATGTAGATCGTGAAAGCATGAAATACATGAAAACCGAACGAGAGGATCCTTCCTGGGCTGCCCAAGAAGGGCAACTACTCATTCCGGCTTCCAACATTGACTTGATATCCGGTATGCGATCGACGGGGACGTCGATGGATATTTTTATTCGGGGAGTGGGGGTAGGACTTACCCACACTGAAAACTTATTAATAAAAAAATTAAGACTAGCAAAAGAGACAGGAGATTTAGAAGCGGAAACAGGCGAGGACCCTAAGCAACCGGACATAGGGAGGGTAGTTGAGTCATATTTTAACTTACCAAATGAATATTCAAGTAGCATAATACTAACAAACAGCGATTTCATACTCACAAATAGAACATGTGCGTTAGCAATCACAGCAGATATGAGTTGTAAGACAGCGTTAGCAGCAGATTTTAAGAGAGAATATAAGATCATAGAATTCCTTTGGAAGCAAAGACCAGGAATAGGGGGCGTAGCAGCCTTGCCTCCGGCGGCGTCACAGATACCCGGAACATACTTATGTTTCTTAGTGACACGGGCGACGGAGAAGCGGCCCGTGGACCCGGAAAACCTAGATTTGTCCTTGACGAGGTTGAGAGACTTCCTTGTGGAATGGGAAATGAAGGAGCTCTCGCTTCCAGTGTACGATCCGAACAGAGGACGACTGCATCCTCGGAAACTGTACGCGCTCATACACGTAGTCTTCTCTGATACTAATATACAAGTATACTTACATAAGAAACATTACTTAAGTATAGGCTGAGTTAAGGTGACATACAAGAGGGTGTCAGACTAAAGTATGTGTAGTGTGTGATATGTGTGTTATGTTATGTTATGTGTTATGTTATTAGGGTCCTGGGTAAGAAGGAGTTAGTGACCACGAACAACTGAATGACAATCTTAGGAATAGATCCAAAGTTTGGAGTGTTCAATCTTAGGTCGAATTCCAAAATTTTAGAGACCGATTGGTTTTATAAATTTTAGGATCAAAATGTTTTTATCTGACTGTTTTAAATAAATTTTAACGAGAAGTTAAGGTAAAACGGACAAGTGTGATATTCGTGACCTCTTTTCTAGATCCTGATTGATCGTTTAATTACTCACTTGAGTCAAATCATTAAATCAAATCGAATCGAACCTGAAAAGAGAATGGATAGCTTCAACTTGGATGAATTGATGGACCGGGCAGATGCATATGTAGGACCGATGGTAGATGCGATCTATCATCGGCTAATGGATCGAGACTTCGCTCTGGAGGCCCAGAGGTAGTCATGTTGCTGACCGCCCTGATAAACATCTTGGGGCATGACAACCGTGGGGACCGCCCACGGAAGTCCTATTGATGGCAGCATACAGGGAGCACTAGACCGCCCGAACATGAGAGTGATGAGGTGAGGAAACGGAACTCTCTCAGGTGGTGACTTGACGAACGAGCCTAGATTGGGAAGTTCTAGGACTTACCAACCAGGTGAGATGCCTTTGCTCTCCAAGCCCAAGCCGGGGCTGAGGAGAATGCATCAAGAGATGAACAGCGAGACTGCCTCCTCTAGTTCAACACTGAAAACAGCTGTGCCACCAAGGAGAGCGAGACTAGAACAGGGGGTTCAAACAAACCAGACCATGCAAGATCTAGATGGGATGAAAGATGAGCTGGATAGGAGCAGAAAGGAGCTGGATGAAATGACTAAGACCATGCTCACTACGGAGGAAGACAGAGACATGTGGAAGAGATTGTTTGAAGACTGCAACAAAAAGGAGGGTTAAGAAAATGAACGCTTGAGGCGGGACTACAAGAAGCGATCGGAGGAGCGGGTGGCATTGACAACAGCCGTGGAAAAAGTGATACCTGCAAGGAGTATTCCTCGTGGGCAGTCCCCGATGGAGCTCTTGACGCCTCGAGAAATGAGTCAAACGACAGAAACGCGACTCTCAACTGTTACTGGTCGAGTGACAATCCCGGACCCGAGTGATACCTTAGATGACCCAGTCGTGGAGCAGACGATGAGGAAGCTGATAGAGACGGCTCGACGACTAGTGGCTAACAGTAATGCGCCAGGTTCCGGGGTGACTGCAACCTTTGGAACGGTCGACGATACGGACAGAGTAAAGCTCTCCCAAGACGTAATGACCAAAAGAGGAGTTAGCGATACAACATTACCAATGGGGAGCTCAAAAGTCCCAGACAGGAAGATACGAAAGATGCCGGCGAAGAAAGTGTCCCGGGTGATAGATGTACAAAAGAATAATCAGTTGAAGTATATTTTCACAGGAGTTCCGGAGGCGGATCCGAGAGCTTGCTTCAATCGAGCGACCTGGAACCCGGCAGTAAACCTGCAGCAACCACCACTGGGGACATCACATCTGATACTGGGAGACAGCTTGTTCAGACAGCTCTCAAACTTGAGGACCTCCTGGATGACCACGGTGATGGCTTTCGGAGGCGGGACGATAGCCCAGTTATTTCGGATGGTGGAGTTGATGAACCCAGGGAGAATCCCTAATGAAACGATCCAGGTTGGGACAAATAACATCTCGAGAAGCCGAGAAGCTCAGATGAGGAAGAAGCACTATGGGAATCAATGATGGTGTGCTTGTTTACTACCCTCTGGCAGAAGTTCAACTGCTCGGTACTGCCCGTTTGCACTGTGCCAATGAACACGAGGACATTGACTGCAGCAGGGAGAAGGCACGACGAAGGAGTAATCAGGTGGAACAACTTCCTAAGGAATCTTGCAAGTCAGAATGCCGGAAAGATGATCATTATGCACATCGAACATGATCTGAGGGCTATGGATCAAGCCAGGCTGACTACTGACGGCATCCACTTTGATAGCATAGAAGGACAGGCTTGGTTGAACACAGTCCTCCAAGAGCAATTGGATGAATTGGAAGTAGAACTTTTCGACACGGGAGTGCTGAAGGAAGAGGAAGCATCCAAAGAACCGACAATTACCACCATTGTGCCTCCTAACCTGGAAACACGCTTGGGAGCGGTCCCAGCCGTGACCATCTATAAGCCGCAAAGATCCAGCGAACCCGGGCACAGAACGGATGTACGAGATCGATTGGGAGAAGCGCCCATGAGGAGGACCATTAATCCTAGACGAAGATTAGGGCCTGTCAACTCGACAGCGGAAACGATCAGCACCTCTAGATCGGATACGACATCTGAGACGACGAGCACCAGTCGAGAGGAGCGACGTCCGAACAGGAGCTCTCTAATGTGGTCGAGGCCAATACCTTCTCCCTGGCACATATACAAGGATGAACTGATGAAACTGAACCTTCAGAAGGTGAGCTTCGCAGCGGATGCCATGCGGATGCTGAACGGAGCAAGGTTATCGGTCAGCGGACTATACTCGATAACAGGCGTGGATTGGTTGATAGCTGCTGGCATAAACTTCAGCTTCACGATGGCTTTGAGGTTTGCTGATCTAGAGGGACTGCCCTCTAATAACACAATGGGCCCAGTGAATGCAAGACCGTTGCAAGACGTGAAATTGAATCACGATGAAGGAAATCGGGAAGAGAGACCTGGAAGATTCCTGATAACGAGGGCCCCCATTGGACAACATGTGAAGATGTTCAGACAGCTGAAAACACCCCCAGGTCATGTGAAAGAAAGAGTATACCCAAAACAAATGAATCAGGAAGGTGATGTCTAAAGATACGGCGGGTTGAAAGCGATAAACAAAGATGAGACCATCTTTGCCGCGTACGACAAGGCAGAAATGAGGAAGGCCAAGATTATGATAGTAGCGAATTCAGACTTCGTACACACTTCCAAGTCTCTGTTTTGGCCGGATGTTATAATGTTGGCAGCGGTCGATCTGGACCTAATGCAATCCGTTTCAATGGCGATCGGGGTACAAAGACAGACAGAGATGAAGCCAATTACAATTGTGTTTCCTGGCATCAATGACCATTTACACAGTAGGGGTTTCCTGAGCAGACTCAGAGAGCCTACGACGGCAGAAAGCGCTGTATGGCCAGCGATAAAAGATATCCTCGAGTCAATGGGTGAAGTAGTGGATACCCTGAAAGAGGGCTCCTTCACCAAGATGACACCGAGAGCCGTGTTCGCGCTGTCTCCGGGGTATGCACGTCTCCCGGATGGACTAAAGTTCGTGTATGCGATTGTGGCTTTGCTCTCGGAAAGGAAATCTGATGTAATCATATCGACACCAAATCGCGAGATAGAGATGGAGAATCTGAAACCACTCAGGGCCAAACTACCGGCGGTGTGGTTGGATATCTTGAACGCAATGAGAAGATTCAAGGACCACTCACTACACATGCTAGTGTTGGACGAGGTGCTGGGGTTGGAACTGTCCATCTTCAGTCGACAGCTCAAGTTGAAGCCAGGAATAGATGACGACCATCGAGTAATTGTGGCAATGTCGAAAGGCTTATGGTTCCGAGGAATGGACATAAAGGAGGAAGGAGAGAAATGAAACAACTCCAAAGATACCAGAGCTAACTTGGAAGCGATGGTTTTGAGAACCAAGCCAGAAGCTGACCAGTGGCTACACCTAACTCCTCGAGTAGCGGCATTGGGTGCGGATGCTTTTGAGCAAGGCCCAGTGATGATCAGGAAAATCCATGCCTCCCTTGTGAAGGAGGTGAACCTGGCCGAAAATGCCGAGGAGAAGGCAGCCGAGTTGGTAAACAGAGTGTGCCAGGTTACCCTGGAAACTTTCTGAACTCAGAATGTGAAGGGAGAAGAAGGCTTTGAACGGACTGATAGCATGCTGGAAGGGCTGGGAGCCGGATGGACTGCGTCCTTCTTGGCAAAAGTCTACCCAAAACTCTCTCGATACTTGATAAAGGAATTCCTCCAAGCAGTAGTGGAAGTATCAATCATTGAACTACTAGCCTTGTTTGTGACGTTTGGAGCAGAAAACTTCGTGAAAGGACCGGTGGTACTGCTCACCGAAGGAGTTCAGAACTTGTGGTTAGATGGACTTCTAACATTGATTGCAATAACACATGGAAACTTGGGAGGACTGATGAACCTGACACGTTACCCAGAGCAGATGAGAGAGAATGTGAGGAGATTCGATGTGAAGAAAGCCACGGATTAGAGACCTGAGACATACTCTTATCTAGTATCTCCTACATCAGAATCGCTTTGGAACAGGAGAGGATGAGACGATTGAAAGGGAGGAGGATGTGAGACGACATGTTGGGGGCAAGCCCCTGCTAACTGATCGAAGCTTGGCTGTGAGGACCGATCCCATAGCGTTGATCACAGGAGCCACGGAGTTTGTGACAGTGATATATGGACCAGCAGTCACGTTTGAGTTCCCTGATGTTAAGGTGGAAGCGTACAGGAGGTCGGTGCTGCACCTGAACCTCATATCAGCAGTGGACGGGAGTGTGATGAACTGGTGTGAGCAGCATGTATTGCGAATACTCATGAGCGAAGATCTGTTGTTTGGAAAGATAGCAGAGCCAGAAATGACGGTCGTCAACTTTGATGATCACTTCCGTGATCGTATGGGAGAAGTAGAGAGAGGGTACATTGAAGTATTTCCGAAGCTCTGGAATCTAAAGCCCTATGATAAGACTAATGATGAGATAACAAGAATTCCTCGTCTCACTACAGCATACCATAAAGTGAGAGAAGAGACGAAAGACTGGGGTGATTACGAGAAGCTGAATTCCCTCTGATAAGAAGGATGTTGCTCGGAGCAGTCTCCGTAGTGCAAACTCCTAGGCTGAGAGTGTTTGAGGACAATGAAAGGAGGGTAGCAAAAATCTCGGAAACGATGGATCCGTGTTTTGTGGGCAGGAATTCCGCAGTGTTACAGTACACGCAAACTGCTTATACGGATCAAGCCACGAGAAGGCGCATAGGCAATGCCGCGACTCCGAAGCCTGGAGCGTTTGACACGGAATGAGCAGAACTGAATTTGGCGCCGATGAGGATGAGAGGCAGAGCCGAATTACCTGAGGCCTCCCTGATTTTGATTAGTGTGAAACCGGAGTTAACAGTGGGAGGAACGCTGCAGACGAGAACCTTCCTGGCACCCTTCGGTTATGAGGAAATCAAAGTGGTCAATGGAGAAGAGTAAGATAAATCAGCCGGCAGGCTAATCCTACCGAGATTTCCGGAAGGGACCAAGAATGAAAAGCAAGGCCCTCAAATTGGAAAGATACATCAGAAGGAGATGATGTGCAGGGAGGAAGCCGTCGATCGGAAGAACCCATGCAAGAGGATCCCGATCAAGTTGAGAAGGAAGACGACAAGGCATCGACAGAAGGAGTATCCAGCTTGGATTTCAATTTCCTCAGTGAATTTGAAAACAACGTGGATATGCTGGAGGCAACTGAACCAGCAAACGAAGGTACTTCGACACTGGACCCTCCGTCAGATTTTGTGGAATTGAACCGGAATTTGCCGGAGAGCAGCTCTCCGGGCAATTCTAAAGACAATGAACAAAGACTCCTCATAGAATCACAAAGAAGAAGAAGGATAAAAGGCGCTACCAGATTACCCTTCTTGGGAACGTTACCATGAAAATAGGACGGGATGTAGATTGGACAGAGTGGCCTTCATGGAAGTAGTCTGGACAGTAGTTCAGAGCTACGGAACCCAGTCCATTTTGAAAGTAGGTCTCAACCGACCACTGATGCTGGAAGTCCGTGACAAACTCGACGAGTGTGAAGGGAGATTGAGTGACTTGCTGATCGACTCGGCCACTGAGGAACGGCCACTCTCCTATAAAGATGACGCCGCAAGAGGATAAAAGAGAATTGGTATATCTGTCGAGAACCAGGAAAGGAACGATGCGATCGAAATTGGTGATTGATAAGGTTAATGAGATGAAGATGAAACTAGGCAGCAAAGTGATACCGAAGAGAGCGGGAAAGACGAATGTGGATTCGGAAATATCGATAAAGGCTGTCAACTCAGCGAAAATAAAACGAGTCGACGAAGCTATGGTTTTGGGACAAGGTGATAATCGACTGCCGGACAGGATGTTAACGGATGTAGCAATGGTTTCGCCCATTCTCATGGCAGGGATAAAGTCGACAGGTTGTAAGTCCAAAAGGAGTGACCGCACTCTGACTGGAGCAACGTTAGAAATGAAAATACTCAGTCAAAAAGAAGAGAGTACCATGAAAGACTTTAAACCCTCTCCCATGAACCACGGAAAGGGAAGTGTCGTAGAACAACTAGTACCAGCGGAGACTCTATCAATAGATGAACCCGCCGGTGGATACATGGAGATGTTGGAGTATAGAAGCTCGGCCAGAGGACACTTAATTGCTCTGGAAGACAAGAGTGCCATGGAAGGTTATCTGGAGACAATGATGCAAGGCATCACCCTTAAGCAGAAAGCATACGAGACTCTAGCGTCGTCTGAGATGCAGGCAGAAACGATCGAGCAATTGGTGAGCCTTCCATGGAAAGCTGTAGTGTTACGGTACTTAAAAGAAGAGATGAGGACTACGCCGAGGATACACGCTCTGATAGCAGTACCCTACGTGAGGACTGAACTACAACTGAGGTTCACCTGGTGCATGATCGGACTGACTCGCGGGGAATATGATTCAGAAGAAAGAAAAAGATCGAAAGAAGAAAAGGTCTTCCTGATGATGAGCATGAGGGATCTGATAACCCAAGAGGGAGCAGCAGTAGCGTGCGCGAAGCGGAGAGACGCTCTCTGTTTCATCCTATTCATGATAGAGCAAATTTCAGTGCCAGCATTGAATACTTGTGTCAAGATGCTGAGAGAGGTCGATGAACGAGTGAGAGCCCTACTCTTGCTAGCACTGCTGGATATACATCAAAGCAAACGCATGAAGATGAACATGAAAGAGCCAGTGGAACTAAAACCCATGAGGAAAATAGATGAAATCAGGAGATTCTCAAACAAGGAGCTGAGGCTCACTAAGGATTCTATAGGAGCACTGCCAAAATCCAATGAATACTGTGGACCGATCAGGAAGAAGTCATACAGTTATGTGTCCGGACTCATAGGGATAGCGTACAACCCTTTTCTCAGTGACGACATACGCGATTACTTCTTTGATTACGAGCAAGCAGTGTTGCTGAGGTTCTGGACGTCGAGAATTGCAACGAGTAAAAGCGCTGCTGATCCGCAGACGAAGCTGGGACTAGTCTTAGAAGAAAAGATGACTGCACCTTCCGTGCCAGAATCCGACAAACGAGTGGAGTTTGGATTGGGATTCTCAGATGAATTACTGAGAACGAGCTTGATGGTAGCGTGGGAACTGATGAGACCATCGTGGTGTCCTAGTCCCAATGCTGATTTGATACTACAAGCAACACAAGATGTGCAGAGGTAACCAAATGCAGACTGTAACCTGCGTGATCTTAATATCATATATAATGTGATGAGAACAGCCTCTAACAGCAACGGGGAAGACAAAGTGGAGTTGCCTGGCTGGGGACCTAAGGACTGGGTTAAACCTGGTAGCTGTCTGGCAGAAGTCTGTGGACTGGAAGGTCACATTTGTGGAAGTCTGGATTGCGTGAAAACCCTGGAGAAACAACACAAGCAGTTGACAATATTGATTGGGAACATTGTGATGAATGCAAGAACGGAAACGGAATTGATCGCACATTGTCATGGAGGAATTGAGGTGAATCTGGTGACTGCACTAGGCTTCTACAGTATGTTTGGTTCTTTAGAGTCACTATTGAATTTAGAACATAAACATGAGCTGGTCATGGCCATCAGTGTAGAAGTGTTCCCAGGAGTTTTGCAGACTGAGCAAAATCACATAGAAAAATGTAGAGAAGCGATCGAGGCGGAAATGAACATCAGACACAGTGAAACTTATCGTAGACCATCGGGAGCGCAATATTTGGTGGGATCGACATTAGCTCCAATGTGCAAGAGCAGATACCCAGTGCATTTTGTGGCTGTGGATGTAAAGAGTACGAGAACGATCGTGGATCAAGCCTTCTCAGTGCCAAAGTGCGTGAGACTAGCAAGAATGTCAGAAAAATTTTACGAGTTACTATGCAAAATGTTCTCAGCAGTTCCAGAGAGAACTAAGGAGGAGTTAGAATTGATACTGGGAAAGAAGTTCATGGGATACGTCAGTGGGAACTTCAGTGACTTTGAATGACAAAAACAGAGAGGATCAACCGTTACGGATTACAACACAGTAGACGAGAATGATGAAGTCCACCGAGTGATGATGGAAGTGGAACCACTACTGGAAGCTTCGGGAAAGCGTAACTGGAGGAACATCATGTTAACACATGACGAGTTTCCTTGCCAATGCTTGCTGCAAACATGGTAGTACCCCGAACGTAGTAATCTGGTGTTGATCTGGGACTCTGGAGAGCTGATCTCCATGGGTTTACCAGACTCATCACGGCCCATAACAATATTGATAGTGAGAATTGTGATGGCGATACGATGGCTGGAAGCTCATGTGAAGGAGAACAATAGACAGGAGGCACCAACGAGAGAACAATTGCAGAAATTGGATTGTCTAAAAGATTTAGATCTTTTTGAGACAATGTGCAAGATTCTGAACATTCCGATGGAAGTGAAAAAGATATGGGCAAGGAGACGACTGATGCCATGGTTTAGAGCCAACATGACTGCATGGTTGTACGAGTATGCCAAGAAGCATATGTCGAAGCATGGCAGAGTGTACAGTGTGTATAAGCTGCACATTGGGGCAGGAGCTTTCAAGCGAGCTTTCGTGACTCATCGGAATGCAGTGACCACTGCTGTAAAGAGAATTGCCAGGACAAGTGAACGTAATGGAAGAGAGAAGGAAGAGATGTTGAAGGAAGATTTGGAGAGAAACGTGACGTTGTGCCTCCACAACAGCTTCTGCAGGAACAGAGAATCTAACGTGGATTCCCTACCTTGTTGTAAACAAAAAATAGAAGAGCAGAATTGTTGGAGGACTGCTTCCAACAACGTCAGAATAGTTAACGATGTGTTGCAAGACACAGAAACTGAAAGTGCAGAGTCAATGTTGCAGGAGGAGGGGATGGAGCATTGACAAATGGCCGGAAGACAAAATGCAAAAAGAAACGAAATTAGAAGGATTTAGAAGTTTTAGAACTTCTAAACGACAAAAAAGGAAGAAACAAAGAAGTGACGAATGAGATGAAGTTAAAACTCAGAATTGTTTTATATGTGTGACAAAAACTCAAGTGAGGAACTAAGCAACCAAGTTGTAATTGAAAACTGAAAGATAATATTTAGTTGAGTTTTGAACATTAGGGTATTTCCTGCATTTATAAATATGTACTTTGATTTTAGTTAATGGCTTTATAGACACTTACTATTTTTTAGAAAGGCTTGAGTAAAAAGTATATACAAATATTCTGGCCTGCATGATTGTTTTTAATCAACTAGGACAACTGATCACTTTGTGGTGACATGAAAGGCTTGGGTAATCTCTTGAAGAGGGAGAGTGCTTCATTGTTCTTTCTAACCACAGAGTTCCTTAGTTTCAATATTCAGGACCAATAACAACTAAAATTTCCGAAGGGAAGAAGCATAGTGTGATAATTTTAGCTTGTTGGTTAGCAAGACTGTCCTGCAAACTAACACCTTTTAAAACCTAGGAAAAAAAACTTTAAATCAGGGCGTTGACATTGGAAGTCAGAAAAAATATTTTATAAAGCGCAGATTAGTAAAAAAAATTGGATGGCTATAGTAGTGTAGTATGATGCCATTTTTATTCTGCAGTGAGTCGATATGACGTGGACAAGAATAATTTCGTGCATTTTGTAAATTCTGTTCCATGACACTGTACCAATTTTACGAAAATTGCGAGATTCAATGGGGACATTGACCGGGCTGTCAGGGGAGTGTGTGGCATTCGACCAGAATGGACGAAAATGCAGATTCGGCAATTTCGAATTGTTAGCAGCTAACCTTCCGAATTAGCATTTTTAAAGGATTAACAGTGTTATTGGAACGATTAGGGTTTCGGAACTGAGACTTTTATTCTTTTATATAGACTTTTAGCTTCTTGTCATGTCCTGATCTGAATTTAATTAACAACTGGATTCATTTTGATAAGGATGAGAAGCTAGGAGTTGGGGGGAAAGGGTTGATCCATCTTCGATGGAGATGATGATTTTTATCTACTGAACAAAAACAATAATAATTCAATAAGTAGTAGCCCTATTTTTAGGAGTGACCTCGTGGTCTGGGGATACTGAGACCCAGCCATGAGCTCACTAGTTCTGCATGTAATTAAGTTAATTTGAGTGTTTTGACCGAAGCCGAAAGCAGTAACGTTTTTGTCGACCCGATGTTAAAAAGACCACCAAAAGAACTGGCTTTGGTAGAGACGGTGAAAAGCATGTAGAGCTTACTTTAGACGCTGGCCAGTCGTTTTTATATCTTTGCTTTGTTTTCCGTCGATATGTACTTCCGGGCGAATGTTACAGAGCTCATGGCTGGGTCTCAGTATCCCCAGGCCACGAGGTCACTCCTTAAAACTGGGCTACTACTACTTATTATATTACTATTGTTTTCGTTCAGTAGATAAAAATCATCATCTTCATCGAAGATGGATCAACCTCTTCCCTCAATTACTAGCTTCTCATTATCAGAAAATGAATCTAGATGTTAATTAAATTCAATTCAGGCCATGACCAGGAAGCCAAAAACTCGTATAAAACAGTTCAAGTCTCAAGACCCCTCCGGATTCTTGAATCCGGGGAAATAACACTCTTATTTCCTCTCCGGAAGGCTGAATTCACGGTTCCACCACCCTTCACTGTTGGCGTGAATGGCTCTGTTACGATTGCAGCGACACAATCGTTACAACAAGGAGCGGTCTCTGCTAATACTCTGTCGCATTTTTCTATTTCTCGTCGTTGTTTCTATCGTAACTATCGTTGTTGTTGTGTTTTTTTTAGATTTTCTTCTAAAAATGGTCGTTTTGACGTTTCACGGAAGTGTGACGTCACAAATCGAGTTTTAAAAATTTAAAATACCAGAATATCCTGACCTTTACAGTTTGTCTAATCGTTCAAATAACGTCGCTAATCAACTAAAACTGCCAATTCTCAAGGTCATTGGCCACCAATTTGAAATTGCACTTTTGTCCAATCTGGTCGAATGTCACAGTTCTATATGTGGTCAATTAACATCGGGTCGACAAAGTCATTACTATTTAAGGCCTCGGCAGATTGCGCAAAATAACTTAGTTACATCCAAAAATAGTGAGCTCATAGCTGGGTCTCAGTACCCCAGACCACGAGGTCACTCATTAAAACAGGGCTACCAGTAAATTATCATATTACTATTGTTTTTGTTCAGTAGATAAAAATCATCATATCCATCGGAGATGGATCAACCCTTTCCGTCAACTCCTAGCCTCTCATACTCAGAAAAATGAATTAGATGTTAATTAAAATCAACTCAGGATATGCCAGGAAGCTAAAAGTTGTTAAAATACAGTTTCAGTTTCTTCCAGAGACCCTACCGGATTCTTGAATCCGGAAGAAGAGCAGTTTTAACGTAACTCGGGAAGGGTAGTAAAATCCTCCCGATATCCCTCCGAATTCTCGGGAATGGCTCCGTAACGATTGATCGTAATTTCAATTGGTGTCGTAGGTCTGTTCTCTACCAGCCATAATTGTTGTTCTTATGATTTTTGCGCTTTTTCTGTAGTTGCGAAAATAAAAATGGTGACAACGCAGCTTTATGAATGCAACATCTTTAACACTCAAAATTCAACTAAAAGTTTTTTTTATTACTCAGTTTCATTTCCAAGCTTGACTGCTTGGTTTCTCATTTGAATTTTTCGCACACAAAAACAATTCTGAGTTTTAATTCTCCTCTTCTTAGTTACTCCTTTGTTCACTTCTTTCTTTTCTGTTTTCGTCGTTTAGAAATTTTTGTTTTCGTCGCGAAAATAAAAGTGGTCACTTGTCTTAACAAACGAAATTTTAAAATTTCACATGTCAGTTAAAACTGACCTCTCCCAATTCGATCAGTATATCAAATAAGATCGTTAATCTTCTGAAACAGCCACTCCTCCCTTTAAACTGTTCAAATAAAATTTCAATTTGGTCATGCGTTTTGATCGCCATTCTGGTCGAATGTCACATAATCGCCGGTCAGCCTGTTCATTGAACCTCGTGAAATTCATGAAAATGGTACAGTGCCATCGAACAGAATTTAAAATGCATGTGAAGAACTTTTATCCGCATCATATCGACTCACTGCAAACTACAAATGGCATCATACTACCTCGCTTTTGCCTTCTAACACTTCTCATCAATCTGTATTTTGAGGATATGACTTTAAATAAAATGACTTTTCTGACTTTTAGTGCCATTGTCTCGATTTAAAACTTCTTCTCCTAGGTTTAGAAAGTTTCGGGACGCAGGACACTCCTGCCAACCAACAGACTAATTTTATCCTACTATGCTTCCTCCTTTCGGAAAATTTAGCTGTTATTAGTCCTAAATATAATAAAAAAAAGAAACTTAGTGGTTAGAAGGAACAATGAAACAATCTCCTTCTTCAAGAGATTACTCAAATCTTTCGAGTCACCACTAAGTTAATAGTCATCTTAGTTGATTAAAAACAATCATGCAGGTTGGAATATTGATTATACTCTTCACTCAAGCCCCTCTAAATAAATAGTAAGTGCCTCTAAAAATACTAACTAAAATTGCAACGCAACTTTATGAATGCAACATCTTTAAAACTCAAAACTCAACAAAAAGTTTTTTATTACTCAGTTTCAATTCCAAGCTTGACTGCTTGGTTTCTCATTTGAAGTTTTCGCACACAAAAACAATTCTGAGTTTTAATTCTCTTCTTGTTAGTTACTCCTTTGTTCACTTCTTTCTTTTCTGTTTTCGTCGTTTAGAATTGTAAAATTTTGAAATCCTTCTAAATTTTTTCTTTTTTTTGCATCATCTCGTCATTCGGTTTCTCCATTGTCACTGCTCTATCTCCTCCTCCTGTGACATCGACTCCGAACTCTCGGCTTCAGTGTCTTGCAACACATCGGTGGCCATTTTGACGCTGTTGGAGGCAATCCATCAACACCTCTGCTCTTCTACCCTTTTGTTTGCAACAAGGTAGAAGGTTTACACTAGTTTCCCTATTCCTGCAGAAGTTGTTGTGGAGGCCCAACGTCACATTTCTCTCCACATCTTCCTTCAACATTTCTTATCTTTCTCTCCCGTCACAACCATTCGTTCTCGACGTTCTCTTTACTTCGGTTGTTACTACATTCCGATGCGTTACAAAAGCTCGTTTGAAAGCTCCCGAGTCTACGTCCATCTGATACAAACTGTACATTCTGCTGTGCTTTGAAATATGCTTATTGGCATACTCGTACAACCATGCAGTCATGTTGGCTCTGCACCATGGGATCAGTCGTCTTCTGGCCCATATTTTCTTCACTTCCATCGGATTTTTCTAGATTTTGCCCGTTGTCTCAAAAAGATCGAAATCTCTTAAGCAATCAAGTTCCTCCAATTGCTCTTTGGTCGGTGCTTCTTGTTGATTGTTCTCCTTCCAGCCATCGAATTGTCATAACTCCAACTGTTACTATCGTTATGGGCTGTGATCAGTCTGGTAAACCCATGGAGAGCAGCTCTTCAGAGTCCCAGTTCAACACCAGATTGCTTTGCCCGGGACACCACCATATTTGTAGCTAACAATGGCACGGGAATTCGTCATATGTCAACATGATGCTTTTCTAGCTTCGTTTCCCCGACGCTTCCAGTAGTGGTTCCACTTGCATCATCACTCGGTGGTTTTCATAATTTTTCAACTACTGCATTATAATCTGTCGCTGTTGATCCTCTCTGTTTGTGTCTCTCAAAATCACTGAAGTTCCTAACAGCATATCCCATGAACTTCTTTCCCAGTATCGGTTCTAGCTCAATCTTGGATCTTCCTAGAACTGCTGCAAACATCTTACATAGCAATCCTCGGGTTTGTCCGACATCCTCGCAAGTCTCACACATTTTGGCACTGAGAAGGTTTGATCCACGATTGTCCTTGTACTCTTTACATCCACTGCTACGAAGTGTACTGGGTATCGGCTTTTGCACATCAGCGCCAACGTCAATCCTACCAGGTATCGTGCTCCAGACGGTCTGCGATAAGTTTCACTCTGCTTGATGTTCCTTTCCACTTCTATTGCTTCTCTTCATTTTCCAATATGTTTCTGTTCGGTTGGTATCATTCCCGGAAACACTTCTACACTGATGGTTGTGACCATCTCATGCCTTTGTTCTAGATTCAATAGTGACTCTAAAGAAACAAACATGCTGTAGAATCCTAGTGCAGTCACTAGATTCAGTTCAGTTCCTCCATGGCAATCTGCAATTAGGCAACTCCATATTGTTCTCTAGGTCCAGCCAGGCAACTCCACATTGTTCTCTCGGTTGCTCCTAGAGGCTGTTGTCATCAAATTGTAGATGATGTTGAGGCCACGCAAATAACAAGCTGCCTTTAATTCCCTTTGTATATCCTGCGTTTCTCGTAGTATCGTATCAGCATTTGGACTCGGGCACCATGATGGTTTCATTAACTCCTACACCACCATCAGGCCCGTTCTCAGTAACTCTTTTGAAAAACCGAATCCAAATTCTACTCGGTTATCAGATTTCGGTATGGAAGGTGCAGTCACCTTTTCTTCCAATGCAAGTCCCAATTTAACTTGTTGACTGGAAATTCATCTTATCGTTGAAATTCTTGACAACTTGAAGAATCTCAGCAACACCGCTTGTTTGTAATCGAAGTAACAATCACGTATGTCTTCATTGATTAAAGGATTTTATGCCATTCCAACAATTCCCGACACATAGTGGTATGACTTTTTTCTGGTATGTCCACTGTATTCACTGGACTTCAGCAGTGTCCCCACTGATTCTTTTCTGAGCTTAAGCTCCTTGTTCGAGAATCTTCGGATTTCATCGATCTTCTTCAATGGTTCTAGTTCTACGGGTTTTTTCATGTTCACCCGCATTGGCTTGCTTTGATGACTGTCCACTAGCGCTTGCAAGAGCAAGGTCTTCGCTTGCTCACTGCCCTGTCTCAGCATTTTTGCACAAGTATTCGGCGCTGATACCGATATTTGTTCCAACATGAACCGGACGAGACAGAGAGTGTCTCTCCATTTCGCATACTAACATTGCCGTTTTTGACGTACGGTATCGCTATGATACAGTTTTGGCGTACGGTATTGCATTTAAAGGACGTATCTTCGGAGTAGTTGGCATTTCTTCTTCAAACTGACGTAGTATTACTGCTCTCCACGGTAAGCTCGCCAATTGATCCACTTTTTTGCATGCATTTTGGAAGAGACTAACGTTCCATACGCCTTTTGCTTCATCGTTTTGCCTTGTATAATTTCTTCCAGTTAACATTTCATTATTTTCTAGAGCGATCAGGTGTCCTCTGGCGGAATTCCTGTACTCCATCATTTCCATGTACCCATCGGCGGGTTCGTCAATCGAGACGATATCCGATTCTGTCAATCAATTGTAATCCACTGGGGTCAGCTGTCCCTTCCCTTACTGTGATTCATGCATGATGGTCTAAAGTCCCGTAGGGTACTTTCACCACATTGGCTGAGTAATTCCATTTCTAGGGTAGCCGCAGTCAGAGTGCGGTCACTCCTCTTGGTCTTAAAACTGGCTGATCCTAATCCTGCCATGAGGATGGGTGGCAACATCGTTACTTCGATCATCTTTCTGGACGTGCCAGGCAATCTGTCATCAACTTGCCCCATATCCGTGACATTGTCGACACGATTTTGTTTTGCCGAATTGGCAGCCTTTGCTGAAATTTCAGAGTCCACTTTCGTCTTCCCAGTTTTTCTTAACGTCACTTTGTTGCCCAGTGTCATCTTCATATCGTTGATATTATCAATCACCATTTTCGATCGCATCGTTTTCTTTCGAGTTCTGGACAGGTACCGAATTCCTCGTTGGTTTCCGGTTGCGTCGCCTTGATCGAAGAGTTAACTTCACTTTCTTCAGTGGCCGAATCAATTACCAATTCGATCATTCTCCCTTCACATTCGTCCAATTTATCAAGGATCTCCGGCATCAATGGTCTAATGAGACCTGTTTTCAACATTGACTGGGTCCCGTAGCATTGCACTACTGCCCAGACCTCTTCAATGAAAGCCTATCTGTCCATATTATAGCCTGTTTTGTTTTCATGATCCCTGTGGTGAACTTCGCACTCTTCGTCTGGCAAGGTTCCCAAGAAAGGCTACGCCTTCTATTCTTCTCCTACGCGGAGAATCCATTATTAGTTTCATTTCAGTGTCTCTGACCTTGCCAGGAAAGCTGCTCTCCGGCAAGTCACGGCTAGGTTCATAAAGGATGAGGGAGGTTCCAGCGTGGAAGTTCCATCCTCCGCTGGTTCAGTTGTCCCCTTCCAACGTTTCCTTTTCAACTTCATAACCATCCAAGAAATTAAAGTCCAGGCTTGACACACCACCTGTTGAGGCTTTGTCGTCGTCTTTTCACGCTTGGTCGGGATCCTATTACATCGCTTCTTCCGGTTGACTGTCTACTCCATCCCTGTCGTCTCGTTTTTCATTTTTTCCTGACCCCGAAGGTCCTTGCTCGTCTTTCATTGTTCCGTCTGGAAACCTCGGCACGACAAGCTTAACAGCTGACTTGTCTTCGATTTCACCGTGTTTTATCTTGACTTCCTCACAGCCGAAGGGTGCTAGAGCAGTCGTAGTCAGCTAAGCTTCCACTTTTCGCTAATTCTAGCTTCACACTCATCACGATTAATGTGGCTTCGCGCAATTCCGCCTTGCCTCTCATGAAGTTGGCGCCAGGTCCAACTTGGCCCATTCTTCCTCGAATCTTCCAGATTTCGGAGTGGCCGCATTGCTCATCCTTCTCCTCGTCCACTCATTCGCATATGCAAACTGCGTGTATTGCAGCACGGCAGCTTTTCTGCCCACGAAGCACGGGTCATTTATTCGGAGAACTTTGCCATCCTTCTTTCATTGGTTTCGAAGGCTCTCAATCTAGGAGTGTGCACTACGGAGTCTGCTCCGGGGAACATCTTGCAAATTAATGGAAATTCAGGTATTTCTTCTGGCAGCCTTCTATAGTCACCCAATCTTCATTTTCTTTTCTCACCTTCTGGTATAGAACTATTAGACAACGATTTTTAGTTGTTTCGCCATTCCTTTTGTCATAATGTCTCAAGTTCCGAAGTTTTTGGAACACTTCGATATGCCCTCTATCGACTTCGCCTATTCGGTCACGGAAGTGATCATTGAAGTTAACTGCTGTCATATCTGGCTCTGTGCTTTTCACAAACAGTAAGTCTTCACTCATCAACTCGCGTAGCACGTTATTTTCTGTAATATGCCTTCCTTTAACACGTCCATAACTTCGCCCATGGACTCCAGAATGTCTTTCATCTGGCCACACTGCATCTTCCGCCGTTGTAGGCTCTCTGAGTCTGCTCAGGTCACCTTCATTATGCAGGTGATCATTGATGCCAGCGAACAAGATTGTAATCGGAATCATCTCGGTTTGTCGTTGAACCCCGATCACCATTGATAGGGATTGCATGTAATCCAGGTCGATTCCCGCCAACATTATTACGTCGGGCCAGAAAAAAGACTTAGAGGTATGCACGAAGTCCCAGCTCGCAATCACGAATTCTTTGCTCTCCTCATTTCCGCTTTGTCATACGCTATGAAGATGGTCTCGTCTATTCGAAATTGCAACTCACCGTATCTTTCAGCATCACCTTCTTGGGTTACCGTCTTCAGATATGCTCCATCTTTCACATCTTACCATCTTGCCCCGTCGTTGTTCTAGTGGTCAAAACTCCTCCTGGTCTCTCTTCTCTGTTGTGCTCACTATGATTCATTCTTACTTCCTGCAAAAGTCTGGCATTCACGGGACCCATGGTGATATTTAATGTTTACGTAGAGCTGAAGTTAATTCCGGCTGCTATCAACCAGTCAACTCCCACGATCGAGTACAGTTCATTTACCGATACCTTTGCACCCTTTAGCATTCTCATCGCATCCGCGGCAAATCTTACTGTCTGAAGGTTCACCTTCCTCAGATCTTGTTTGTAAATATGCCAGGTGGACGGTATCGCTCCTCCCTGTTTGTACTCGTCGTCGTCTCTGATCTGGACGTGCCTGAGGTCGTTTCCACCGCTTGATTAACTGGTCTTAAGCATCGTCGGGGACCAAGAGTCGTCCTCACTGGTGTCTCCCCTAGTCGATCCAATACATCTGACCTCTGTTCTCGCTCGCTCGAGCTCTGCAGCACTTGTGACACGGCTGGGACTGATCCCAGGCGGGTCTCCAGATTAGAAGGCACAAACGTCGAAATCGTCGGTGCGTTCGTCGCTTCTTCTGTTCTGAGTACTCTCGTGTCGAAAAAATCAACTACCAACTCGTACAATTGCTCCTGGAAGACACGGTTCATCCAGCCTTGTCCTTTTATACTGTCAAAGTGTATCGCATTAGTAGTAAATCTTGCCTGGTCCAGATAACTCAGTTCATGTTCCATCAAATCCATCAGGATCATTCGTCCACCCATGTGACTTGCCAGATTTCGCACGATGTTGTTTCATCTAACAACACTTTCATTGTGTCTGCTTCTTGTGGACGATTGTTTTCTCGTGCTCATCGGTATGGTGCAAATGGTCAGTACCGCGCACCGGATTTTTTGCCACAGTGTGGTAAGCAGGCACACCAGCATTGACTCCTACTGAGCTTCTTCTGCATCCGAACTCTTGGAAGTTTTGTTTGTGCCTATTAGAATCAAAATGTCCACACTTCTTCCCGCTTTCATCAGTTCCACCATCCGAAACAATTGGGCTGCTGTGACGCCTCCGAACTCAATCACCATAATGATCCACGAGGTTCTCAGGTTTAGCAAAACTCTCATTAGACTATCGCCCAATATCCTATGCGACGTTCCAAGAGGCGGTTGCTGCATGGTTATTGCTGGAATCCACGTCGATCGGTTGAATCATGCTTGCATATCCGTTCCGGGACTCCTGTGAAGCTGTTTCTAATTTGATCGTTTTTCTGTATATCAAATACACGCAACACTTTCTTCCAGGTCAATTCTCTTGTCTTCCTGTCCGAGGTTCTTCAGGTTTTCACAGTTTTGGCCACGGTAGCAGCTCCTGTTATCTATATTACTTGCGAGGAGAGCTCCACACTGCCAGTATCATCGGTTTTTCTATTCGATGATGCTGGCTATACTTTTTCTATTTTCTATTCACCCCAGAACCTGGCACACTCCTGTTGGCCACGAGTCGGCCAGTGGTTTCCCCCAGCTGTTGCATGTTTCGTTCCACGACCGGATCACCCAGGGTGTCACTTGGATCCGGGATCGTCACTCTACCGGGCGCTGCTGGGGTTTGCACTTCTGTTGTTTGGCTTAGTTCGCGAGGCGTCTGAAGCTCCATCGGGAACTGCCGACGAGGAACACTCCCTGTGGGTAATGATCACTCCACTGCGGTCGCTAATCTTGCCTCAAGCGTTCTATCTCCTCTCCCTGTTTCTTGTTGCAATCTCGAACAGTCTCTTTCACATATCCCTATCTTCTTCAGTTCTGAGCAAGGTCTTTCTCATCCGCTCCAGTTCGTCTTTCATCGCGTTCAGATCTTTCCTTGTTTCATTCGTTTGGACTTCTTCTTCTACTCTCGCACTTCTCCGCAACCAAGGCCTAGGCTTGGTCGGAAGAGGCATTTCACCTGGTTGGTAGGTCCTTGAACTTGCTAATCGAGGCTCGTTCGCCAACTCACTTCCTGAGAGTGCCCCGTTTCTCCACCTCATTACCCTCATGTTTAGGCGGTCTAACACACCTTGTTGTCCATAAGCGGCCATCAATAAGACTTCCGTGGGGCGGTCCCCACGGTTATCATGCCCCAAGATATTCGTTAAGGCGGTCAGCAACATGACTACCTCTGGGTCCTCCAGAGCGAAGTCTCGTTTCATCAGCCGACGATAGATCGCATCTATCACCGGTCCTACATAGTCTTCTGCAAGGTCCATTAACTCATTCAGGTCTAAGTTATCCATTTCGTATGTTTCGATTTAGATTATCTTTATTTGCCATTGAAAGTTGATGAGTAATTAAACGATCAATCAGAAGCTAGAAAAAAGGTCACGACTATCACATCTGTCAAAAAAAAATTGATTTAAAAACAGTCAAATAAGAAGATTTTGATCTTAAGATAAAAAAATCAATTCAGTTCTAAAATCTTGGAAATTGATCTAAGAGTTGACAGTCCACACTTTGGACCTATTCCTAAAATTATTGTTTGAGTATTCGTGGTCACTAACCCTTCCAAACCCGAGATCCTAATAACATAACAATAAAATACACTACACATAACACAAAACATACTCGACCTAAACTCAGCCTTTACTCAGTATTTCTTATGTAGATACACTTCTATGTTAGTATCAGAAAAGATAACATGTATCAGCGCATACATCTGGCGAGGATGCAGTCGTCCTCTGTTTGGGTCGTACACTGGAAGCGATAGTTATTTCACCTCCCTTTCCACTAAGAAGTCTCTCAGTCTCCTTAGGGACAGAACCAAATCTTCAGGGACCACATGCTGCTTTCCTGGTCTTTGATTCCATAAAAATTCTTTGTTTTTATATTCTCTCTGAAAGTCTGCGGTTGACGCTGTTCTAAAAGTCATATCCGCGGTGATCGCTATCGCACATGTCCTATTTTATCTGTTAGTATTATGCTGCTTGAGTACTCATTTGGCAAGCTAAAATATGACTCCACTTCTCTACCTATGTCTGGCTTACTACTCTACAAGGGTCTTCATTTGTTTCGGCCTCTAGGTCACCTGTTTCTCTTTTTTTTTATTAAACTTTTTCATTAATAATTTTTCGGTGTGGGTAAGTCTTACCCCTACTTCCCGGATTAAAATATCAACCGACATCCCCGTCGATCGCATACCGGATATTAAGTTAAGATTGGACGCAGGATTGAGCAGTTGCCCTTCCTGGCCTGCCCAGGAAGGATCCTTTTTGTCATTCTTAATGTATTTTTTTGCTCTCGCTGTCTACGTCCTGAATCGTGACACTGGTTTCTTTTGGGTCTGATGTCATTTCGTTCAACCACTCTAAGACGCGCAGGTTCGTTAATTCTTGTTAGTACGCCTGCTGTTGCTCTTCGTCAAACTCCACTTCAGGTTTAGACTGATGGTCGATCCATTCATTGTCTTGGTCATCGACGATGTCGATATCTTGTGATGTTGGTATCTCTTCTAGACCCACCAGTTCCTCCAGTATCTTTTTCAGGTCTATGCTCTCCACTACGAAGTCGTCTCTACAAGGGTTAGTTTTCTTTACAAGTCTTGTCCTGTCACTCTATCTTGTTTCCATTGTAAAGAGTAGATCCGTTTCCAGGTTCTTGGGAACCTCTATCTGCTCGATATTTTCCCAGACTTTTTCTGCGTATGGTAAGGTTTCCTCATCTGTCTCAATTTTTTCATTGGAATACAGGTCCAACGGCGGACTTGTCTTTTCTTCTAGAATCTCATTCCCATCCTTCTTTTACTTCAGTGACCCCGCAAGCAGGGTCCATCATCAGACAATTGCCCTCCCCATGTCTTCAGGTATACGACAGTCGTCTGTGGATGAGTTGTGTGGCTTAATGTTCTTAAAATGCTCGGCGGGTACTCATTCAAACCTTTTCCTTGCCTCGCCTGGGCTTGTTGCGTAATGCGTCTGCATAAGTCGTTCAGCTCTTGCTGATGCCTGATCACGTCCCTTACATAGATTTGTGGCCATGTTTTCTTTCCTTCATACTCTCAAAAAGAAAGTCAAAGATAAAGACTTTTCATCTCCAGTCAACATCATGTTCGAACTAATTACTGTGGTGAAATGTTGCGTGCTGTAATAAGCTCCCATCAGTTGTGGAAGATATCTATCCCAATCAGTCATTTATCGGGAACAGTACACCCGCAACATGGACACCAGAGTCCGGTTTTGTCTTTATACCAAGCCCTTTGTTTGTAGATGAAAGGTCGTAGAATGAGCCTGAGCTACTTGAAAACGTCTCATGAGCTCCTTTGTAAGTTCTTCAACGAAAGATATCCCATTGACCGATTGGAATGTCATTCAACATCTATGTCTTGCTATCCACGCATCGATCAGATGATCGCATGTCTCTTCGGCTGAGGCAGTTGTGCAGGGCAGGGCCTCTGCATACTTTGTTTTGTGATCGATCTTCACCAGGATCTGGTTGTAGCCACTGCCTGTCATGCTTATCTTCTGATGATCGATCTGTACCACTTCATTGAATTCGGATGACTCTATTGACTGCAATGAAAATAGCAATTTCCAGGGATTATTAACCTGTTGGCATGAGAGACATGCTGTTACCCACTTATCGCATAATTTTTTCATTCCAGGTCATTAGAAGCGTTTCAAGATGCTCTGGTATACTTTATCGATTCCCTGTTGGCCCATCTGATCATGCGACCTGAATGAAAGTTCTGTCTGATAAAGTTGCGGAAAGACATTCGCGTTGTTTTTGTACAGGACCTTGTCCTCTTCTCTCCTGTTGCAAGCCAAAATCCCACCCTTGTTCAGATACAACCTCCCCTTTTTCTGCATATAGTATTGTCTCAAGATTCGGTAAGTATCCTCTTTCAGATCTCCTTTGTCTGAAGACCCATTTTCTATCCACCTTTTCAAGTTATTTGTCATGCCGTCATTTCTCGGCGCTCCTAATAAGTCCAAGAGTCTGTATCTCGCCTTCAAGTATGTCGTCATGACCCTCAAGTAACTGTTTAGCTCATCGGGCTGATGCATATCATCTTCCATCTTTTCGCATCAAATCTTGGCCAATGGCTCTGTTTCTTGTGTAAACGGTTGAAGGACAGTCCTGACTGCTTCCTTCTGTGGTATTAGGTTCATCGAACGTCTCGATAACGCTATTATTTGCAGTTCATCTGCTGCGTTATCTAAGGTTTCTCCGCTCGGGATCAGGTAGCGATCACTTTCAGGGTCTTGTACACTTCCCTGTTCAAGTCTCTTGCTCGAGTCTCCACTAGCAATGTGTGGATTTCTAACTTTGATAATTCTGATCCTGTGCTCGAGTTCCTGTCTGAGTAGTTATCAATCTCTGATTTCCTTGAGGTGTTATCAACAGATGAGTCTGCCGTGGAACAGGTTTCAGGGCATTTTTTAATGCGCACATCTACTCATCCATCCAAACTCCCCGGACAAAACTTTATCCGTCTGGTCTTGTTCCTTTACCGGGCCATTTTCTTCGATATCCGACTCCACGGACAAATTCTCTTGATCCGGTTTTTCGATTCATTTTCTATCCATTCTTTTTCAGGGTCCTCAAAGGTGACAGTCTTCTTTTTCGTTCCGATCTCTGCTTCTTTTGTTTTCGTATGATGTTTTCAGCAAAACGCTTTGATGAATCGAGGACACAAGTTGCTGAGCTACCGTCCTACAGTCCCTTTCGTTTTCTTGATGTTGGTTTCTTGATGGTTTTATCCGTATTTTCTCACTGACGGTCAGCGATGCCATGGCTGCTGCCCATTCGGGGTCATCTCTAGTCACTTCTCTCTCCAACAATTCACTCAGCATCCGCATCACTTGTGGTGTAACCTGCATCGTTTTATCTAGCAAGGAGAGGCTGTTCATATTCACACGAGAGAGTTGCTGCTGGACCAGGTTCAAACGTAGCAACAGATCCAAGGGCTCCGGGTCCCTTTTGGTTAAAATATTTACTTCTGTTGCTTTCTCCACTAGTAATTCTGGCTGTCCCGGAATTGGATGTGCTGACTTGTCTAACCATCTCGTCAAGGGAAATGCTTCATAAGTCTCGTTGCCTAGAAACGAGAATCCTTCCTTGATTTCCGTTTGATTGGCCTGCTTCTGCTCCAGACTTTCATAAAACTCAATCTTCTTACTGAGGCTGTCAGCATTTTGGTGCTTGCCATGCATCCTGTGCTCGATTATCATGTGGTAGCCATCCAACCTGACTATCCAACGACCAGTTTAACTCTGGTCCATCGAATACGTTTTTAACCAGGATAGGGCTCTGTTATCCACACGCAACTTGGAAGGAGCGCTCCCCAAGTATGCGCGGTACTTCTCCACGAACGTGTCTACCGCAAACGTTTCTGCTTTTGGTGCACCATGCTTCATTTCAGTGTCGCTAAACACTTTACTGCCATATGCAAGGGGACGGACAACTGTTCCCCCATTCCATTCTTGCTCCTGATGCAGTATTCCTGAAATGGCGACCACTGAAACATCAGTGTCGAGAACGTACATGCCTTCCTCCGTGGGCATGCCTAGCAATGGTGCTTCGCACACTTTCCGTTTTATATTCTCGAAAACTTCCTGAGCTCTTTCATTACATTCGAATTTTTTCCTTTGTTGCGCATTAATTGCTGCATTGGGTACACCTTATCTGCGTATCCCTTTATGAACTTGCGGTAATAATTTGCATTCCCAGGAAATTCATGAGCTGTGTGTCCGTTTGGGGGCCTCTCATGTTAGCGCGACCTCCACCGATGTCTGTCGATGTGATCTGTCAAGGTGAGTGTCGCTATGACCACGTCATCCAAGTAGCACATCACGAGATTCCCGTACTTCCTCGTTATCCCGGTCACAGCCTGAGCCATCAGTCTTTGAAAAGTCGTCGTGGCATTGCACAAGCCGAAGGGCATACTCTTCCACTGGAATAAGCCGAGTTCACATGCAAACCCAGTCTTTTCTCTGTCCTTTTCCATCAGAAGTACCTACCAGAAGGCATAACCCAGATCCAGTGTAGTGAAAAACTTGGCATCGCCTAGTTTTGAGAGGCTCTCGTCAATGCTTTGTATTGAGTAAGCGTCCTTTCTGGTCACCGCGTTCAGGTAGCGAAAGTCGCAACAGAATCTTAGCTATCCCCCTTTCTTTTTAGCCATGACAACTCCACAAGCCCAAGGTGACTTTGAGGGTTCTATTATGTCGTATTCGAGCAAGATTTCTATTTCCGCTCGGCATGCTTCTAATTTTATTGGTGTCATGCGCCTCGCGCCCTCCCTGTTCGCTTTCGTACTCGACCAAATAACAACAACCAATATCCGCCTTATGTTTCCAAAAAACGTCCGCTTTTTAAACTCCGAAGTAAGTTTGACCATTGTTTGGTTTCACCACCTTTTTGCTGCATTTTTTTTACAGAAATCACTCAGGTTTTGTTTAAGTTGTCTTACTTAAAAATCTGACAGGGTCGGAGCGAACTAGGATTTTCTAAAATTTCAAAAAAAAATTAAGATATTTTTCCGGATTCGGACCCAAATTGCATAGTCGCGCCGAGAGTTTGAGTCTGGAAAGTCAGGACATAAAGTCTGGAAAGTCTGGACATGAGTAGCGCCAAGGGTCGCGCCGCATCCGTATTTCGACCCAAATTGCATAGTCGCGCCGAGAGTTTGAGTCTGGAAAGTCTGGACACAAGGTCTGGAAAGTCTGGACATGAGTCTCGCCAAGGGTCGCGCCGCCTTCGGATTTAGACCCAAATGCATAGTCGCACCGAGAATTTGAGTCTGAAGGTCTAAAAATGAGTCGCGCCGTGGGCCGCGAAAGTCTGGGCATACCAAAATTTGGTCGCGAAATCTGGACACGGGTCCGAAAGTCTAGCCTTTTCGATGTTCTTCCACGATGAGATCAAAGTTGTTAAGCCATAAGTTTTTAGTGAACTTGCTTATGCACTTCAAAAACTTTCTTTTAACTCGGTCCCCGTTTAATTGCCCAGTGAATGTTCATATAAAAGCGATAGAAAACAAAAAAAATCATAATGCAATTCATAAAAACTAAATAACAACCATTTGTTTGCAAGAACTTCGCCCGGCAAAGTTTTCAGTTCACGAGAGTTTGAGACTTCGCAAAGTTTAGCAAAAATTAATCTCATATATCAGTTTACTATAAATGACAGCCGGAAATTATCTTTTTTACGAGGGAGTGGCAAAAAAGAAGATTGTATATACGATACGATGATGCGCCCAAACGGTTTCTAAATGTAAAACTTGCAAATTGTGAAGTGGCCAAAAACAAGTACAAAAGAGGGGCGGGCTTTTGTCAGCAAAATCTCGAAGTAATTGTAAAATTGGATCAATTTTCCGAAAATAGCTCGATGCTTTAAATATAAGTTTTGTTCTCAATAGTTAAAATCAAACCAGCAAATTAGAAGTGCTCCAGGTCTTCGTCTAGGTTCATAATAAAACACCTAAAGCTGTGTGGGGAAAGGATAATGGGATGCATGTCTGTTGATTTCATAAAAATGGAGGGTGATGCCGTAGGCATTTATGGGCGATCGAAAGGATCGCAAACGGCATTTTGTTCCGACCATTGAAACTGGGGAGGAACTTTGTATTCGGGTGTTTCAGTTTTTTTTTTGCTTTTTTGCTTTTTTGTTTTTCACGCAAAATCAGCTACCACAAACAATCATCGGACTTGGCTGAGTGATATATCATACCGAAGCCCTTTTAGTCGTGATTCAAATCACACTAAAAATGTCTCAAAATTGTTTCTAGTGTCAAGAAAAACAGGTTTGAATTTTTGATCTTTCGTCTTAATTCGAGCGAAAAAAGCAGGCGAGCAGGAAAACAACAGCTGAATTATGCCTAAATTAAGACACACAAACTTAGTTTTAAGCAAATTAGACTAGTTTTTGGAGTTTTTTCATATTCATTTTGAGTTCCAAATTTTCAAAAATTTTCAAAAGAATCAAAAACTTTCTGCAAAAAATTAAAAAAAAAAAACTTTTTCTGTTTAGTTTTTCTAGTCATTTTCCGACAAAATTTTTGTCCAGTTTGCTTATATTGCGTCTAAATATCTAATACGCCTAAATTATATTGTTATGTCAGCTTGTTTTATAACACCAAAAACGGCAGAAAAATACACTAATTTGAAAAAAAATTTCTTAACCGTACTTTTCTAAAGGCCACAGTAGGAACATTCTGTGCTACTTGTGCAGTAACTGGCTATGCTTGTTGTAATTCGTAAACGGTCAACGTTTATCCTCTGGGATCCCTGCGGGAAGCTTTTGAAGAATTTTACAAGTAGATTCCCAACCCCTTGGTAGAATTACGGCGGATTTGACCAAAAATTGCTAAGCACACACTGATGATACACACGTTTTTGAGTAACAAAAGCTAACTTGAACTTCGATGAGCGGTTGTTTATGCTACCGATTTTTTAAAGCTAAATTAGCGCTCATTCAGGCAAATGGAATCTTAAAGTCCATTCTTTGATATTTAAAAAAAATCTGATATCGAAAACTTACGCAAATTCATTTTTTTAGCGATTGTTCATTTCACATTTCATGGCTATTATTCTCAGCGATAATCATGGATTATGTAGCTATTTTAAATCACCAAACCAGCACTATATCTTCATAGATCTTTATGAGTGGATGGATGGTACGCATGAGGCATTCGCAATTTTCATTACAAGTAAAGTTCTCTGTTTGAGAGATCTACCTCACTGAAGTACTGAAGTTCCTCCCCGCACCCAGTAAAAAGATAAAATAATCGATAATATTACAATAATAACTGTACTTTTATCAAAATTATAACTAATTATAAGCACAAATTTTAGATGTTTAAGCTTTTCATAATCCATTATAATAATAATGTTTTTCGTGACCTTATAATAAATTATAATCTGATGTAATTTATTATAATTTTTCCGAAAATCGCTTTGAACCTTTTATAATCAATTATAATATATTATAATAAATTTTAATCCTTTTTTTCCGTCAAAAATCTCTGAAAAGGAGATATCAAGTCACTCTTTGGTTCACTTGAACACAATGTTATACCACGAAACAGAAGTTTCATAAAGATCGCTTCATATTAGATGAAAGAATCCCGCGGTAGGTGAAATATATCTCTTGGTTATAAATCATGAAACTAAAATAGTGTTCTGATGTTTTGGTGGTCAAAGAAATTTAAAGTGGTCCTCAAGAAACAACTTTAATCAAGAAGAAATGAAAAAAAAAACTGTATAAATTTGAATTGATTTGAAAACTGTTAAAACATTTTTTCACATAAACATTTTCACATAAACCAACGTCTACGAAAAGCATAAAATATTCAGGTTAAGGTCAAAGACAGAATGGGCAAAAAAGCATTATAACCAATGATAATCTATTATAATTGATTTTTCTGCAAAACAACTAAATCAGAAATTCGGATTAGAACAATCGATTATAATCGAGTTTACTGTATTATAATTGATCATATTTGATTTCAGAAAGAGAAACTATAATCAACTTTTTCTCATTTTTTGTAAGACTGGTACTAAAATCATATGATTATCGATTATTAACGCTTGAAACTAGATGCGGGTCAGTACATGTAGGCATTGTTCAAATGGACATTTGCTTATAATATGTGGTGTAAAAATTGTTCTGTTAATCACGCCAAAAACATTTCTGCGTGATTAACAGAACAGATTTTAAGCAAACCACATTTATAAGCAAACGGCCATTTGAACATTGCTTACACGTACTGAGGAACTTCAGTACTTCATTGTAGTAGTTATCTCAAACA
Organism: Symsagittifera roscoffensis; assembly: GCF_963678635.1. NCBI lineage: Eukaryota > Metazoa > Xenacoelomorpha > Acoela > Convolutidae > Symsagittifera > Symsagittifera roscoffensis. The sequence continues at coordinate 30,632,451 of NC_087064.1, forward strand.
GAAAACCTTGCTCGTAAAAAATTGCGAATACCTCATGCGTACCAAAGATCTTTGAAGATATAGCGCTGGTTTTGGGATTTAAAATAGCTACATAATCCATGATTATCGCTGAGAATATTAGCCATGAAATGAACAATCGGTAAAACTTTCAAAAAGCTGGGATATGTCTGAATTAGCCATAAGTTTTTCTACAAAACTGAGATATCTCTGAATCAGCGAAATTTTTGCTGTCAACTCAACCCGGGGGATCTTCTTGGAAAACATTTTCTTAAAACTATTATCTCGACTGATTTCAATTGTCACTTTGAACTTAAAGCAAATTATTTCAAGCGCCCCCTATGAATGTATGACAACTGTGATTTATACCTAAAATCTGGAGTCAATTGATAGATCTTCGAAAGCAGTCACCTTATCATTTTTTTCAAATTCTACGTAAATCTTGTCCCACATTGTGCAAACTTTTGTCCAACATTGTGCGCTGGAGTTCCTATGGTTCCTATGGTTCACTTTCTGTGTAAATGGGGAGTTCCTATAGTTCACTTTCTGTCAATTCGTCTAAATGGGTTTATTTACTAAACCAGTCGAAGTCCTGAATTAATTTGCAGTTTTCTGTTATCACTTTGGCCACATTTCCATTGCAAAAAGTTTTCCAGTTTTTTGCTACTTTGATGCTAAATATATTCTCATTTCCCGTTTTTTGATTTTTTCATTCATTTCGAGCTTGCAATACTACCATGATAACTAGCAACTATAAAAAACAACTCGCAACAAAACTCAGTTTGCAACAAACTACAATTCCCAGAAAAGACAACAAAACTGCTCGTACCAGGATTGAGCCCTAAATGTTCTGACTGCCTTTTAAGGTCTATGCAGCAGTAATAACATGAAAAAAGTTAAATTTGAGATTTGTGCGAAAATCATCCCCCACACTCCATATAAAGTACAAGGTGATAGATTTTGCTCCTAGTAACAAACTAATTATGGCAAATTAGCTTCCTTCTACCAATTTGGAACCATTTCTAAGACGGCTTAAATCTCCGCGTACGCGTTATTAGCGCAAAATATATTGCGCGTTAGTTGTGTAAAATTGGCCAAAATGGTAATTTTTAAATCCTGAGTTAGGACCGAGTTGGTTAACTCATAGAGTAATTTCGGATAGGGTACACCGTCTGCTCGTCACGCTATCTTATTTTCGGCCGGATAGATTCGTGCAACTTCTTAGTCTAATACCGATCCTAATCTTACTCTTATACTATCTAGTCTCAGGTTGTTTAACTAGTCTCTGCTAGGCTCAATAGATCTAGGGTATACTGGTTTATTGCGGCTGCTGAAGTGCTCGGGAGAGTCCAACTAATTTCTAAGTTAAATTCAAATCTCTCTGGTGCTGAAATTACAAGTAACTTCAGCACTTACAAATAAGTGGGTTGTTAGTTAGATGGATCATGATTGGTTAATATTAAATACTTTACATTGGTAAAATATCTAAATTATCCAATCATAAAATGTAGTTTAGATCAGGTTCCACCCATCCGGGTTTTACAGAGTTTTTTAGAATAGTTCTTCTGCAATTCGAAGGATGGATGATGGAAGTTGGTGTTTGGCGAACATCTTATTTCTTCTGTTTCCTTTTTGTTAAAGAAGTTCCAGGAAGCTGGAGTTAGAGACATAAGACGTTGTGTCTTCTAGTGACAACGACTAAGTCTTCGCAACAAACTCAAATCTGATTTCAGAATGGTTGGCTATGTCAGGTTTTTCTGTTCTGCGTGGAGAACTTCTTTTGTGTCTGATCTAGTTTGGGAATGGCGTGGAGATTGTGCGTGGAGGGGATGCCTGGTTACTCGGATCTGTACGTATACTTGAACATCGAGGTGGTCATTGGTCTAGTTCAATGAAGTCCTTTTCTGCGAAGTCAAGTCGTACTCTAAATCCTTTGAGTTGTGATTGTGAGTGGCATATCGATTGTGGTTGGTCATTCTCTCTCGAGTGTAGTGGGGTCGTTTTGTCTTTAGATGTTCGTCCTTGGTGTTGTATTCTGATCTATGTATTGCATAATGTAATTTACATTTTATAAAACATTTATTAGTTTAATATTTTTTAATTATGATTTTAGTTAGTTGTTTTCACAAAAGCTTTTTGTTTTAGTTCGGTTATTTTGAAGAGTTACTCACACTTGAGTAGCTCTTATTAAAAATAGTGGTGTGGTCACAAAGCGTGGATGTAGCGCGGTGGGTTAGGCCGGCTATAGAGCATGCTCAGGACGTCCTTCCTGGTGGGTTAGGCCAGGAGTGGGAGTATGATTTCATGCGGTTTTTGTGAGGGGTCCTGTTATGTGACAACGTTTTATGTTGGGTTTGTTGTGGTTTTTCTTATGTCTTGTTGGTTATGTCCTTTTTCCAAAAAGTAAATTGTTCGTTTGTTCGTGGTATGGGTTTGTCTTTCGACTTTTTTGTGTTTTATTATTTCTTTCTTAGACTTTATAATAGTCTTCAAAAGAATAAATTATCCAGTTTTAAACTGGGTTAATCCGGTTTGGGTACCGTTGGTTTCCTTTTCTTAGTCATGCTGTTATTTTATGATTTGTGGTATTTAGTAAGCTGCGTTGGTTAGTTTTGTTTAGTATATGATTCCTTTCCAACCGGGTTAAAGGAAAGTTTGAAACATGTTATTATATGTTAAAGTTGTTGAGTGTGAAAACTTGAAACTGAAATTCATTATTTTAAACAATTCTTCGTGGGCGAGCTGTGCGAGTGTGGATAGAATTTCTGTGCGAATGAATGAAAATATCAAAAGGTTAGTACTGCAATTGCATTTTATTAATTTACTGCATAGAATTTGGAAATTTACTGCTAGTTATGGGGGAATTTTAAGTTACAAATTTTCATCATAATTAGATTTACTGCTTGTGGGGAAAATTTTAGAAATGAATTTACTGCATTGGTATTAAATTTATAAATTTATAAGTGTAAGAGATTAATAGAATTGTTGAAGTCTGTTTGATGAAATTTGCGATCTTTATTTGTTTTTTGTGGTTTTTGTAGGTGATCGTCGGATGAAGGCTAAAAATCTAAGGAAAACATGGATAAAGTATGGTGAGTTTTTTAATATTTCAATTAGTTAGTTATATTCATTTAATTCATACTTACCTGTTAGTCGTCGGGGAAAAAACCGTGGGGGAAGATGTCGTGAATTAGTTCTGAAGTTGTTAGTAGTTTAGCTAAGATGCGGATGATATTTTTAGTCTGAAGCAGTGGCCAAAGCAATTGAAGTGCCTTAATAGTGGTTAGTTCTTCAGTGCCAACTGCAAACTCATAAGGTGTGTTTTGGATTAGATTATATAATTTGTGATTGAATTTAGTGTTGTGGATGAATTCTAAAATTGGGATTTCTATGGGTTGTACAAACTCGTGCGGGAGAAGGAAGGGTCGGGATTCTTCGGCGTTGAAGGTCTTGGTGATGGGACAGAAGATGTACATTTGGGTTATGGGGTCATAATTACGAAGAATACCATGAAGGTTAGTATCTTTAATACAGTATGTGAAATTTAGGAAAAATGGTGAAGTGTATTTGGAATTAATGAATTGAAAACGATGGTGTGGTTGTCTAGAGGGTGTGTGTAGGTCAAAGTGATTTTGGATGAAGCGATAATAACTATATGTGTGGGTTTGTTTAGTGCGCAACATAATATCGTGTGAGCAGTGTAAATCTCTTTCGTGTGGTGCAAGGAAATGAAAGGTTAGTGAAAATATTTGAAAGCGTTCTTTAAAACTTTCGTATGCTTGTGTGTCTGTTAGTGCTTCTGAAATAATGTGATCAAACTTTCGGTCGAAGATGTTTAGTGTAAATATATATGGTGTCTTGATGAAAAATTTCTCGGTAATTTGTGGATTAGCGAAGCGATCGTCGTCTAAGAATTGATCTTGGTTAGCTCTGATGATGTTGTGATCATAGTATTCGAGTGTATATTCGTTAGCTCTAGGTGCAGTGTGTGTTTTTAGTGATTTTTTATATCCAACGTAAGTAAATTGTCTAGCGGTTAGTGGTGTAGTGAGTCGATATAGCATGTCCGTATTTCGCTCTATATCGATGTGAGTGTTAGATAATGGTAAGCAAAGAGGGTTAGTAAAATGATAATATGAGGTCCAAGAGAGAGTGGGCATTAAAACGTATTCATCTACGAAGTTGCGTGTTTCGTTAGTGTCGTGGGGGGTGTTTAAGGTGTATTGTGGGAATGAGGGTAAGGTGATGGCTAAAAATTCTTTTGTGTTAGTATGCTTGGGGTGGTTGATGTATTCACGGGCTGTTCCTGGTTTTGCTGGGAAAGGATGGTTGGGGAACTTTCTTTTAAAAGTGCGGTAAGCTCTATTAGTGTCGAGTGAAGATTCAGTGGATGTGGATGATGGTGCTAATGATTCAGTATAATTTGAAGAGGGTGTAGGGGTAGGGGGGTTGGATGAATTTATTGTGGAGGAGATTTGGTTTATGGTTGGGGTATTAAGGTGGTAGGGTTGTTGTTGAAGGGTAATAAAATTATCTAGCTCTGGGGAGATTCGGGGGGTGTCTGGAGAATGAGATGATTGGTCAGAATGGTATGAGGAGTAGGTTGGGGTAACTTGGGAAGCATAAGAGGGTGTGGGGGTGATTGGGTCAGGGTTATTGGATAATATGGGTTGAAAAGGGGGTTGAGAAAAATTAGAAGAGTTATGAAAATTATTGGATGGGGATGGTTCTGAGTCGGCAAATTCATCGGGGGTTTCAATATTCGGGTTATTGAGTTGTGAGATGGAATATAAAACTGAGATGTGTGAATTAGTGTCGGAATTCATGCCTGATGTTACATTACTAGGTGAAAAATCGGGTGGCGGAAAAGCAAAAAGTGGTATTATTGGGATTGGAGAGGTAAGATTGGTTGGGTGGGAATTTGATCGGTGTAGTGATCCAAGTTGGCGGCTCATCGTGGGCTAAAAAAATGATTATTTTGAGACTGAAAAGCGGTGGTATGGGGTTGTTCAATAATTTGTTCATAAGTATTATCATCTTGTGACTGGTGTGTCATTATATGTTGGATGGGACTTTGTGATGTGGTGAGTCGAAAATTTGGATTATGTGTGATGGCTAAATTTCGAAAATTTCGTGGGACTAGGGATAGTGGATGGTTATTTGGTAGGGGTGGTAATTGTGGTGCCGTTGGCGTTATGTCTACATTGTTATGTTCTTCGTCGTATGTATTTTGTCGTGTTGCTATTTTTGTGTTATATTCTTTTATTTGTGCGTCTAAAAGAATTTTGTTTATAGATGTAGAAAAGATTCCAAAAAATCCTGCAAAGAGTATGCGTGCTACGCTTGCTTGTCTGTTTACTTGTGTGTGTATAGCACATGTGTTGTAGATTCCTTTTAAAAGTGAGAAAAGAAATCCAATAAAGTTAAACATTGCGTATAAAATAGTCAATTTTTCTAAGATGTAGTAGGGCCATCCTAGAAAATCGAGGATCTCATTTTTGAGTGTAACAAAGCTAAAAATGTTAATTGGTGATATATCTTGGGGACGGTATTTTTCACCGTTTAGATATATATAATCTTTAATGTCTTTAAAATATCCGCTATAGTCTTGCGTGTAGATATCGGCAAATCCTGCGGTTTCTGCAAGTTTGCGTAAATTTTGGTCTATTGATTGTCTTTGTATAGTGTCCATTTGTGTTAATAATTCTTGGAATTGTTGTGTTCTAATGTGATGTTGAATATCTGATTTTGAATAGATTCCTATTGATTGTAAGTCTATATTTGGGTTTCGAGCAATAGCGCGAATGCTTTCTGGTGAAAATTTTTTGAGTGATTGCATTAATGTGGGATATGGAGTGAGAAGATAATATTTATTTTCATCAGGGTTTAGTTGTACTACATTGTGGCTGTTTTCTGATCCACATGGGACTGCGGTATCCCAGAAATAGGTTCTTCGTGAAAGTGTATCCACGAAATGTACTTTATTCTTATAAAAGATAGGGATTCTTTTATAACATCGTTTATCTTCAAAAACGTATAGTGGTGATACTTTTTTAGTACAAGTATAAAACCATAAGATGTTTCCTTCATAGTCTAAAAAATTTGATCTATTTCCAGATAATAAGTATCCTGCATAGGGTATTTTTAATACTGCTAGTGCAAGTGATTGTAATATTTGTGTTCGTTCTAATTCGCATAGGTGGTGTAGTGTTTCTAATTCGGAGAGTGACATTTCTTGAAAAATTCGGCTAATTGTATAATCTAGTTTCATATCTAAATGAATATCATAGTGGATATTACCGAAATATGTAGTATTCATTAGTGATAATTCTTGTAAGCGTGTGCTTCTGGTGTCATGGGGTTTTAGATGTCCACCAGGTTGTCCGTTGCTTTTTTCAAAATTAACTGGTATATAGGATGTTCCTTCGTTTAGAGGATGACCTGTGGCATATGGGTCGATTTTTACTTTTCCAGTGGTCATGTCGAATCCTTTTTCGTATTCAACTAATATTTCAGAATATTGTGTTCTGTGAAGTGGATTCCTGTATTTACATGCAAGTTCTGTTTCTTGATATATTTGGAAACGTGTCAATTTGTTTTCTATATTGTCTATGTTTCTAAAATTAGAACTTAGTTTTCGTGATGGATGGACTTGTTCATATGGAATTGATTGTATAAAATATTTTTCGTGAAATTTTATCATACGAGCGTGTATTTTTGCTACTTGAAATGTTGTACATGTATCTTCGGGGAACCAAACAATTGTTGCTTGTGTTCTCGTTGTAGGGTCGCAATAACCTTGATCATTTTTACAAGGTAATCGGATTCCTTGATAGATCATTGTATTATCTGATAAATCTCGTGTTAGTTGTATTTTTTCGAGTTGTATTTTCCAATCGAAAAACATTATTTCTTGGTATCCTTTATTTTTTGTGTCTGCTTTGCAGTTTGATGGGTCATTTATACCAATGTGTGGTATCCAATGTTTATCGTGTAGGTCATAGGTTAATCGTCCGTGTGCGCCGTTATACGGGTATTTTTCGTCTAGTTTTATATGTCCTTGGTGTCTTTCAAGTTGTGATTGATGTACAGAGTCTGGAAAAACTTGAAAATTAACTAACTTTCTAGCGGAGTTTTTATTTTGTGTGATGTTTAGTCTAAGTAATTCATTTTTACAATCGTCGGGATTGAGATGTAAAAGACGTTCTATATTGCTTTGATAGAATGATTCATGGTCAAGTCGGTTTTTGTTTCCATTCGAGACTTGTGAACAATGTACTTTCTTTTCGGAAAATGTTGCTGTGAATTTATAACCTGTAACTGTTGTTGCTCGGGCTTTTGAATAGAGTGTTGCTATTACATCTGTGGTTTCTATAGCTTGTGGTTCTGTTTCACATTGTGATACTTGATTTATTGCATATTTATGTAGTGTTTTTTGTTCATTTTCTTCACAATCGTAATGTGTTACTTGTAAATCTTGTGGTCCTGTACGAGGGGAAGGGTTTATGTTTTGATTTGAGATTACTAGAAAAAGGAGTTGGAGAAAAATTAATAATTTTAGAATATACATGTGTATGATAATCCTGAGTATGGATTATAAAATGTAATGTAGCCAATTGTGTTTTTGGTATATCTGTCGTATTTGTATATTACTTCAGTAGTTATAAACGGTGGTGGTAGTGATTGAGCTGTTATGTTAGGTGGATTTAATGGGTAGGGATGTTGGGTAATATTATTTAACTTAACTGTGATTTCAAACTTTAATTGTAAACTGTTTTGTTGGAGTATTTGAATATTGTGATCACGGATATCGTTGTGAATATCTTGGCGATATTGTAATCTATTAAGTGCCCAGTTATGAAGGCGGTTACTTTCTTGATGTTGTCCAAATAGTGGTGGAGGTGCTGTAAATGTATTCCAATCTAGTCTTAAAGGAATATTTATTGATGATTGTTCTCGATATCTGGCGTCGAGATTATTTGGAAAATTTAAGTTAAAAGGTGGTGGTGAAATCTTGCTTATTGATGGTGTTGATGGTAGTGATAATGTTTCTGGTAGTGATGAGGATGTTGTTGTATCCGTAGAAATATCTATGGGGTCATTGACTAAATTTGGTTCACCTTGTGTAAATGAATGTGTAGTCCAATATGGAAATCGTGATGTTTGGTTTGTAGGGTTGAAAGGATTTTCACGTATTTGCTCAGATGTTGGTGTTGAACCTAAGTAATCTGATGGTAGGCTTGAGGTGCTACGTTGTGAAAGAAGCGTAGGGGTTTCTGGTAATATACCAATGGGGTTTTCTGGAGTGTTTTGTGATGGGGATTGAGGTATATCAAAATGAACTCGGGGAGTTTGAAGATTTCTGTTTCGTCGAGGATGTATAATTTGTCTATTTATTTCGACTGTATTTTGGTTTTGACTAGAATTTCTTATTCTATTTAGTTCTTGTGGTAGTGTTGGGTATAGGTTATATGTTGGTTCGCTTAAAGGTGCTTGTCGTTGAACTGGTTCTAGTGGTTCTGATAAACGAGCATGTCGTTCTTCAAAAGTGTATGGATTGTCTTGAAAAGAAATTCGTGTAGATGTTTGAGGATTTTGAGTAGTTGAAGGTGGTGTTTGGTTATCTTGGGATGATGTCGGTGAAGACTGATTCTGTGACTGTTGGGTAGCAATTTTTGATGGATTTTTGAATTGTTACTTTAGTGGGAAGGTTTATGTTTATTATAGTATTCTTCCAAAAAAAGAATTAGAAGGATTGTTGCTAGGGCAAATGTGAAGATTGCTTTCTTTATACATTTACATATTGTCAAAATGAGGGATGATAAAAATGTTATGAAAATTACAAACAATAAAAAAATATCGGTTCTACTGAAAATTGTTCGTATCATTTAGACAAGTTATATGACTCGTACCTGTGGATGTAATCAAGGGTTTTGGAAAGTTGGAGGAATAGTTCGAGTATAGTGTAGAAAATTAAAAAAATGTTACAAAAAATGATTAGGATTATTAGAAAAGATTCAAGTATATCAAAAAGATATATTATAAAGGTTTCAAGTATTGTAAAAAAATGTTTAAGATTTATGAGTATTTGAGTAACTGATTGAGAGAAGAGCATTTAAGAAATGATCTCTTGGTCGAATATTTTTTGCTGTTTGAGGCGATTTTCTAGTGTGGTCGGATTATTTATTAGTTTTTTGACAAGTGGGTTGAGTTTTGTAAAAAATTGTTGGGAGCAATTTTTATGGTGACTGGGAGGTCGTCTTTTTCTTTATTTTTGTTTGTCAAATGATCCGGGGTATGGTGAGATTTTTATACTTTAGGCTAATTAAAATGTTCATTTTGTTACTTTAGGCTAAGTTAACAAATTTGCTTTGGGGGTATTCGTGGTCTGAGTTGGGGAAATATTGTTGATCTTTGGGTTATTAGATAAGGGAGGGGTACGGTATTATGGTGATATTTATTTTAGTTGTCAAGTTGGAGTGGTTTGCTTATTTTTGACCTGGAGGTCGTAAAGTTATAGTTATAGATGTGCCTGGAGTTCTATATGATTCGTCTAATTGGTTTTAGTTTGAGTTAGAGAAAGTGACGGATTGGATGAATCCTATTGGTTTATTTTGAACTAGAATTATTACGTACTTGTCAGCATGTTATTTTGAAAAATGTAGATGAAAAATGTTTCGAAGGTTTCAAGATAGTGAAGTATAATGTTAAAATTACTTTTGAAATTCCACTTTCTTTAAAATTTTAGATTGGGGGATGAATATTTTATAGTTTTTACGTGGTTGATTTCGGAGTCTTGTTGTTTTTCGATTTTTTGATTTGTCGATTTGTTCTTGGGGTATTATTTGTTCGGTCATTTTTCTATTTTTTCTTTGTTTTGGAGATTCTTTATGGTTTTGTGTATTGTTTTTGGTGGTGGTTGGTTTTGTGTTTTGATTTTCGGTGGGGTTATCATTTTGTTCTGTGTTTTTCAGATGTGGTTCATTTTGAATGATTTTTAATCCTGTGAAAGAATATAATTGAGTTAATTCGCGGAGTGCGTATTCTTTTGGGTAATAAGGTAATAGGTTGTTTCGATGTTGAACGATTTCTTTTTTGTTTGAGTCGGTAATTTTATATGTGACATCAGTGGGTTTTGCAATTATTTGGTATGGTCCTTTTCGAAGGGTTGTAATTTTTTAGAAATTCCTTTTTGAGTATTAAAATTAGGTATTAAAACAAATGTTCCAATTTTTAATTCGGAGGCTGGTGTAAAACGTGAATTGATTTGTTCATTAATGTTTTGTCTTTGTAATAACTTTTTTGTTATTTTTTGATAAATTTCATTGTGTTTTTTATCTCTATTTAGAATCCATTCGGTGTGTGTACCGGAGGCTAGTTTAAGAATTTGTGGGTGATGAAAATGATCTTCATCGTGTGTATGTAAAGGTAGGTCATAACAAATTGAGTCTTTATTTGGTTGACAATAACCTTGTGCGTTTTTATGAGAATTTGCTGTAAACATTATTGGTTTGCGTGGCTTTTGGTTAAAAACCATTTCGTATGGTGACATTCCTAAAGTTGTCGTAATTTGTGAATTATATGCTAAGGGAAATAATTTTACATCTGCTGACCATTCGGTATATTTTGTATCATTTCCGTTGATGATACATCTAAGATATTCTTGTAATGAACGGTTCATACCTTCGACTAAGCCGTTTGTCCAAGGTGCATGAGATGTACGTGGTTTGTGTTTAATGTTGTATAAATGACATAGTGTGATAATTTCATTATTTATGAATTCTGTACCGTTGTCTGTAACTAAAATTTCTGGTAGTCCGAATTTTGCTATCCAGTGTTCATAGAGTGTTGTGTAAGCGTAATAAGCGTTACAATGTGGTACTGGGTTAAGTGCTACATAATGTGTAAATGCGTCAACAATTACCATAATGTAGGAGTTTCCTTCTGATGAGGGTGAAATTGGTCCTTTAGTATCAAATGAGATACGATGATTAAAGTACAAACTTTGTCCTTTAAAATCTTGTTTTTGTGCTATTTGTTTTTGATTTGGGTAAGGTTTATTTAGTTGACATACTATACAGTCATTGCATAGTACTTTTATCCAAATTGGTGCATTTGGGAAATAAAAGTTTTGTATAAAATTTGAATATGTTTTTTCTGATCCAGAGTGTCCTTTATTATTTTGTGTATGTGAAATATTAAAAGCTATAAGAATCATACTTAAAGGGAGACATGGAACTGTAGATTCATTCAGGTTATACTCTAAAAGGTCTGTATTTTCGTTAATGATTGTGTTGTTAAATTTGCGAAAGTATCGGAGGAGTGTTTTGTTTCCTAGAATGGTTGAATCTGCTTTGATAGGTTTAGTTTTATATTTGTGCCATGATTTCAGTTGTCGAATTACTGGGTCAAGGTTTTGATATTGTTTCAGTGTTGAAATTGTAATTGTTTCTGTTGGGGGGAGAAAAATGTTTTCGATTTCTAATTTAGATAAAGGTATTGTATCAAGTGGGTCATGGAGGTCAAAAACTTGATTTATTGTGTATTTTGAATCATTTGTTTGTGGTCCTGATAAATTTATTTTATCAGTTAAATCTTCTTTTTCAATTAGTGGAAAATGGTCTTTTTTAGGCGGGTGTTGTTTTGTTCGTTTTTGTTGGGTGTTATTTTTTATCCATTGAGAATATGGGATTGGTTTGAAAGTTGATGTTCCAAGTAAATCAACTTCATAATGATTATTTTGACAATCTAAATAAAGTGGGAAATGTTGTAAACTATTTATTTGTGATTGTTCAATATCAGTTTTTACTGCATATTTGCATTCCAATCGGGGTGATGTTTCGTTTTCTGCAAGGTAGAATTTTATGTTTTTGGGTATTTCAACTGTTGTTTTTCGTGTAAGTAATTCAGGTGGTGTATTTCGACTTAAGGTGTCTGGTAATGCAAGATTTTTTCCTGCAGTCCAAACTATATGTAAGTTTGGAAATTTCATTAGAATTAGTTGAAATCTGTAAACTCGGTGGTTTGGGTTAGATTTTTGTGTAAAGAGAAAGATGATTGGTTTATGGTCTGTGAATAGAACTGTTGGATGTTTTGATCCAAGTATCAGAAATTCATATTCTGTCAGTGTATATATTATGGCTGTACATTCTCTCATTAGAGTTGAGAGTCGTAGCTCTGCTTGAGTGAATAATCGAGAATTTGCTGATATGAGGTTCATTTTATTTGTACCATTATGTGATTGTAATAGTGCTGCACCGATGCCAAAGTTCGAAGCATCGCACATTGCATAAAATGGTTGATTTGAATCTGGAATTGTGTTTGAAATTTGTTCAGTTAAAAGTTTCTTTATTTCTTCAAATCGTGTTTGATGTTCTGTGTTCCATTCAAAGTTATTTTGTTGTCTAAGGATGTTATAAAATGGTCGTAGATATAATTGCATTTTATAAACATATTTACTTAAAAAGTTTAACATTCCAAGAAATTCTTGGATTTTCTTTTTATTTGTTGGTGGTTGAAGTTTTTGAATAGCGTCAATGCGTGATTTCAATGGAGTGATTGTTTTTCTTTCTATATTATGTCCTAAGAATTTAACTCTTGTCAAAAAGAAGTGTGATTTATCGGGGGCGGCCTTCAGATTTTCGTTCTGAAGTATTTGGTGATATTTTTCTAAAACATTGAACATCTCGTCTTTTGTTTGTGATTGCATAAAAACATCGTCTAAATAGGTGATTGCGTTTTTCTTGAGTATCAGTGGTCTAAAAATTTTGCTCATAAAAGCTGAAAATGCTGCTGGTCCTATGGATATTCCATAGAATAAGCGGTTGAATTCATATTGTTGGTTTCCGATAACAAATTGTGTTAAACGTCGTGATTGTTCATCTAGTGGCATTTGATTGTATGCACTATTCATATCGGCGGTTGTAAAGTATTTGCCGTTTATTTTTGTTAAAATAACTTGTATTGGTTCAATGGGCCAATTACATTTTGATTCATCTATGAGTGAATTGAGGTATCTAGCGTCGAGAACGATTTTTAATGATTCTCCTTTAGCTAGAATGATAACGGGGTTGATAAATGTGTTGCCTTTTGGTTGTTCTTCTTTATTAACTGGTGATATAATGTTGTATTGTTCTAAAATATCGAGTAATCTGTTCACTTTATCATGTAAGTGAATTGGTACTTTACTTGCTCTCTGTTTTTTGAAAACTGCGTCTGGTTTTAACGGGAGATGTAGTGATGAACTGATTTTGCCAACATCAAATTTTGATGTTGCATAGACTGATGAATATTTAATTAGCTGTTTGGCTAACTTTTCGAATTCGTCTTGTGTTATTTGTGAATGTTGGAAATTAAACATTGTTAAAAATTTTTGTTGGTCCTTTGTGTAGTTACTTATGTTGAATGTAGGTTTGAAATATGGAGTTTTTGTGAAATAATCCGTATTTCTGTTTTCGTTACTTATTATATTATTTATAGATAATTCTTCATTAAGAATTGTAGATTGGCAAATATCTAGTAATTGGAGTATATTATTTACGCGATAGGCTTTTTCGTGTATTGGTGATATTGTAGCGTTGGTTTCACAATATCCTAAAAGTCCTAAAGGTAATGTTACTTGGTAAGGTGTGTTGTTATAGACATGTAAGGAAATGATATCGGAATTCGAATTTTTCAAATATTTTATGGATGAGATTGTGATTTTGAAAAATTTGTGAATAGGTTTGAATTCAAATTCTGACATATAAAATTTTTGTTTGTTTTGTTCTTTATCATATTGGTGAACTTGTTTGATTGAAAAATTATAGATATTTCCTGATAGTGGTTTTAGGTGTTTTCTTTGTTGGTTAAATATCGGGTAGAATTTTGAAAAGAATGGTGGTTGTTTATTTAATCTTTGAAAAAATGTTAAGGATGTTTCTTTTGTTTTTGTATATTTATCTTTGATTAATATTTTACTATTTAGTATGTTAATTGTTGGTATATACTTCGAAATAAATGGTATTCCAATGATATTATATTTAATGTCAGTGATATGGAATATTTGTTTAAATGGCTTATTTAAAATTTTGCTTTGTTCCATTGTTCTGGTGGGGAGGAGAAATAATTGGATTTTTCCGTAGTTTATCAATGTTGATCCTTGTGCTGTTGCTAGTTTGCTGGAGGTTTCAAGAGGTGTTAGCTTTGGGTGTAAGGTTTTTATTTCATTCCATGTGGGGATGTTTATTATGTTTGATTCTGCTCCTGAATCAATTAAAAAATCTATTTCAAGGTCTGGTGGTTGAAATTCTTTATTTCTTGGGCTTTCTAAGAGAAATGGTATTGTCCAAATTTTTTCTTTGGGTTGTTCTTTTTGTATATTTTGATAAATATGGTTTGTATTCAAGCATTTTGTTTTGGTATTTTTATTGGTTTGATCTGTAGTGTTAATCTCGTTTGTTTCTTGCGTCGTTGGTGTGGAATTTATGGGTGTAGTGTAATAATTTTGAAGAAATTCTGATTGATTTTCATATATGTGTGATGGAAAGGGTTGTTCATATATGACAGATTCATAGTCATTTTCGACTTTTATCATATTGATAGAAAGAGTGTTTTCAGTATCACTTTCTGAATCTGATGATGTACAGTTTATTTGATTGAGTTGTAACGTATCAGTTACTGTGTCATCAATACCTGGAGGGTCTGATGTTGTTTCTGGGTTAGATTGTACTTGATTGATTTGTCTTTGATGTTTAGGTGTACTACTTCTGTGGCGATTATTAGAATTATTATAGTTATTATTATTCCGGTGTGGTGATTGGGAATAATTTCTATAACGATTATTATAACTTGAGTGTCGATTTTGTGAATTATTTCGCGATCTGTTTTGGTAATTATTGTTTGGTCTGTTATAGTTCGATCTATTATATGAGTTATTCCTTGATTGATTGTTCGGGTAATTCTGGTTTCGGTTGTTTGAATAACTTCTATTTCGATTATAGGAGTAGTTTCTATTCCTATTGTATGATGAATTTCGTGATTGGTTGTTTGGATAGTAGTTATTTCTTGATTGGGAATTAGATCTAGAAACAAATCGTTGTGTATTTGAATTTGATCTGGAGTAGTTATTTCGACTATTTGGTCTATTGTAGTGATTTTGTGATGAATTATTCGTGTTTCTTCGTTCTGGTGATCTTCCTCTATAACTTGAGTTATATGGTGATTGATTTCTTGTATAATTTGTATTGTTCGGGAGTGGTTTTCCTGAACTGTTGTTGCTGTGGACTGTTTTGTTCGGTAGATTTTGATCTTTTTTCATGTATTGATAGAATGATTTATTTGGTTCTTTATATTTTTGAGGTTTATTTTGATTGTCTTGTTGTTTTTGTCTACATTCGGAAATACTATGTCCGTATCGTCGGCAATAATTACACCATTTTTTGAAAGATGGTTTGCCTTTGAAGTTTGGGTTCTTTTCATAAATATTGAGTATTTCAGTGATTTTTTCAACGAGGTCTGTCTCTGATTCCTGTATATTATTAATATTAGTGGGAGTCGTTTCAATTCTGTTAACGTATTGTAGTTTCAGATTTTCCGTTTCTTCTAGTTTCATCGTGATTTCTGCTTGTTCTAATTTGTCTACTAGTTTTCGAAAATCTAAATCGGGTTCTCGAATTGAAGAAGGATGGGATGCTCTCTTTTTTATTGCTATTTTCCTTAATTGTGGTGTTAAGGTCATCATTAAGATTTCTGTCATCTTTGTGTTTTTATAGTCATGTGTATTTAATGAATATGCTTTTCGAACTAGTGTTTCGATTCGTACTGCTATTTGCTTGATGGTTTCGTTTGGTAATCTGCGAATTTCATTACATAAAACTCTTTGTTGTTGTTTGTTTCTTTCGGAGTCAAACATTTTTGAAAATTCCTGTGTAAACCTTTTCCAGTTTGATTTTATTTCTAGAGGTAGTACTGAAAACCATTTTTGGGCTGCGCCATCTAAGGTTGTTTGTATTAACGCTGTGCGTCGATGTATCCAATTTTGATGTAGTGGCGTATTAATTGGTTCAGGTCCAATATTTAAAATCAGGTTTGCTGTTACTGCATTTAAATAATCTTCTACAGAGTATTCAGGGTCTGTTCCTGTGAAAACCATTAAAGGTTTGTTTGATGTTATTGATGATCCACCCATAAGGTATGGATTCATTGTCATTTGTAATGATTCTGCTGCATTTGGCATTTGAGAAAAATTTGAAAGTTGGTTTCTTGTTATTTCATGTTGTTGGAGATAATATGGGAGTGGTATTTCATTTTGCATTTGTGATGCTTGATACGAGTGTGCAGTCATTGGATTTTGTTGTTGAATTGGTTGCAAAGATTGTGTATTAATTAAATTTTGTTGTTGAATTGGTTGTTGATGTTGTGCATCTATTGGTTGTGGAGAAAAATTTCTATGATTTGTACGTGTTCTCTGTATTCTTTGTCTACGATATTCTTGAGTATTTGGTGCAAATATATCTGGTTGTAAGAAATCATCATCTGAGGATAAATAATCCATTTGATAAGATGGTTGTTTTTTATTTTTATTTTGTTGAAAAAATGGGTAATTTTCACTGTGATCCTGTGGAGGATTTGTTTGGAAATTTATTGAATTAGGTTGGGTCATTGGGTTATCTCAATTTCGAGATCTTGTATATTGGTTAAAATTCCTTTGTGGTTGATTATATGTTTTTGATGGATGTGTATAATTATAATTATGGTCTGCAAAGTTGTTTCTAGTGAATGTTTTGTGTGTTTTTGATGGTATTGTCATGGGTCTGTATGTTTGGTAATCCATATGTGAATATTTAGGGGCAACCGAAGGTTTAACGGTTGATTGTAAGGTTACCTGTGTTTGTGAAGGATTTGTATTTCTTGGTGTTGTTAAATTTGGGCGTATTGGTGAAATACTTTGTTGTGTAGTTGTTGTGTGTACAATTTCTTCATTTATGAAGTGTGATGGTGTCTGGATATCTTGTTGAGTAAGATTCCTAGTTCCATTGAGGTTTTCATTGTGTATAACTGTAGAGTTTAAACTATTATTTTGTGTATCGGGTAAAAATGTATTATAGTTTAATGGTGTCGCATCAATGGTTAATGGTATTACTTTTACATAATCTCTTATGTAAGATATTGTACTTATTGCTTGACTTGAGATTGTTTGTGGGAAGCTTATAAATGCGGGATGAGACCATTCGGGAACCCAAACATAATCTGATTGTTCTGTGATAGCGGTATCATCGTTCGAGTTTTGGGGTCTAAAATTTTTTCTTGCTTGTGCAATTAAATCAATATTGTGTGTGAAATAATCTATTATGAACCATGCCAAAATTTTTTGTAGATCGTGTTTTGTATGTTGTGAAACGTCGTCTTTCGTGAAATTTTCTTTAATGATGTTTAAATAACTAGAGAGTAGTGTGATTTCATGTCGTACTTTCAAATGTTTAGATGTTTCTGTCGGTGAGACATTTGTTATTGGGATTTCGTTTTCTAATATCGAAATATAACTATATATTATTGCGAAAACTTCATTGGTGAATATGGAGTTTGCTCTTTGTGAGTTATGATATTGGATGCTTTTTATATATTCTGAAAAAACTTTTGAAAATTCTAAATCAAGATCGTCTGTTTGAATTGTATATTTTCTATTATTATGGTTTGGTGAGGTGAATTCTATGGAGTAGATTCCATACTGTTGTGTTATGTTGCATATATCTTTTAAGTAGTGGTCTATGATTTGTCTTTTGATTTTTACATCTGGGAACTCTGTTTTACATGGACTAATTCCGGGTTCAAATAAATTTACGAGTAAATTTTGACAAAATATGTGTTGTCCTCTATCAGTATCTGCGTCTACTATAAAAGGAAAGATTTCATCATCATCTGGAGTTTCTTCACCTGGAGTGTGCGTTGAGCTCATTTTTTCGTTCGATGACTGTTAATATGTAATTATTAATGTGTCGAATTGGTTGATTCCAATTGTATAAATGTACTGGTTTGTGTTTATACTGCTTTTTTATTCTTCTTTTTCCTCTTTTTGATGAATTTGAAGTTGTTTCTGAGTCAGAAAAATATAATTGATCGTGAAGTGGGCAATTTTTATCTATTGATTCTTTTAGTTTGTAAAGTTCGTCTAAACTGTTGGATAGATTCGTGCAACTTCTTAGTCTAATACCGATCCTAATCTTACTCTTATACTATCTAGTCTCAGGTTGTTTAACTAGTCTCTGCTAGGCTCAATAGATCTAGGGTATACTGGTTTATTGCGGCTGCTGAAGTGCTCGGGAGAGTCCAACTAATTTCTAAGTTAAATTCAAATCTCTCTGGTGCTGAAATTACAAGTAACTTCAGCACTTACAAATAAGTGGGTTGTTAGTTAGATGGATCATGATTGGTTAATATTAAATACTTTACATTGGTAAAATATCTAAATTATCCAATCATAAAATGTAGTTTAGATCAGGTTCCAATCCCCATAACTTTACGAAAATAATCACAGTTGAAATATCTTTTTAAGTTTAAGCTCAAGGCAACAAAATTGAATGATATACAAAAATACATCAAAAATGGCTAGTGAAAAAGTCAAAACTTGTCTGAACAAAGAAAACCACTCCGTGCATAAATGTTCTGCTAATTTCGTTACGAAAGTCGGCACAAAATGCAAAAGTGAAGGGAAGCGAAAACTCCCAAATCTTGAAAGTTAATTCAAAATGCGGCGTTGGCAAACTGTCACCCCTTAGCCCACTATACTTGTATCTGACTCAAGTGCTATGTAGCGCGTGAATCAGTGTTTGATTCTAATCTAGATTAAGCGAAGAGTTTTGTTCAATTTTTATTTATTGATGTAATTTTTGCTTTCCTTGATTATGGTGAGTTCTGTATTATTACCAACTTGTCTTTAGTTACCAGTTTTTGCACGTCTTAGATAAACGGAACATTGATTTCAGCGAAAAATCTTTGTAAGTAAAAGAGATGAGCCTAGCGGACTTCGGTGTAAAAGTACGTTCAAATCGGAAGCAATTGCTTAAGATAATTTAAAAAAAGTCTGTACAAAATTATCAACGATCTTTAAATATTTTGATATTGCCATTCGTTATCTCGCTTATTTTTTGCTAATATATTTTGCATTCCAGCTCAACAGCTCAATTTTCCTTTCAAGGTGGAAAAACGACGTTCCAAATTGTCAGCTTGCCAAAGTTGTGGAAAATTTTTAATTGACTTAATCTGAGTTCTTAATCAGGGGTTGTTATAAAATAAGCATTTCAGTCAAGGAGGTAATTTAGAATTTCTTCCATTTCACAATGCTTTTCTTGCGCGGCTAATAAATGTTTTTCATGCGCGGCAACGCTTTAGCGCTTGAAAGGATGCAGCCAATCAAGCTAAATAATACTCTTTCGGCGGTGCATAGACATTTGTGTCCAAGACATTTGTGTCCTTGACAAAACAGTCCGAAATGATAAAATTGTACCAGACATTTATGTCCCAGACAAAATTGTCCGAAATTGTTTTGCGAAATTAATTT
The DNA here is from genome assembly GCF_963678635.1 of Symsagittifera roscoffensis. Classification (NCBI taxonomy): domain Eukaryota; kingdom Metazoa; phylum Xenacoelomorpha; order Acoela; family Convolutidae; genus Symsagittifera; species Symsagittifera roscoffensis. Next base: position 30,651,985 of record NC_087064.1, read on the forward strand.
CTTTGATTTGACCTTGTGATCTTTAATGCTTTGTTCTTTTGAGGTTGTTTGATCGTTCTTTAAGTAGATTTTATGCGTACCAATTAACCATAGAACAGTCAAAGTGAGACAAAACTTTCAAGAACATTTTGAAATTTAAAAGCGCATTTGGCCGAGTGATGAAGTCATAAGTCTCAAGGTCAAAAGGTTTGAAGTTCAAATCTCTGGCTCGACAAAAAATTTTCGTAATTTAGTCAATATTTGAAATTAAAAAACCCAAAAATGGGTAAACTAGGGCAAAGTTGAAATGGGTTGACTTGATTGAGCCAAAAGGGAAGAGGGTGGGAAAAGCTTGATTACATTGATCATTTTGCCGTTTTCAAATCGGGTCTAGCTCAATTTTGAAATTTTCTGGGAAAAAGTTCAACTTAGAAAAATTTATTGAAAATTATTGCTTCGCAATATCAACTTTGGAAAATAAATTGACTTTAAATTATAGTTTGATGTTGCTGCTGCACCCTTTTAGGAAACTCAGAAGAATTCCCTCGACTGAAGCGTGGATGGTGTATATCTGAAAGAACACACTCGGGGCCGTAGAAAAGGTGCCATCGCAGAACCAATCATCAGCGCCACTGAGAATGTCGAGTCCCGGAAGAGTGGTGAAAACCATTATTCGCTTGGTATCATTAGGTCCAGAGTCAAAATGAAGGAAACGCTCGCCGCTGTGTGTCACTTTCAGCAACTCTGGCAGTTCAAAATCAGTTAGGGATTGGGGTTCCTGCATTCTGGGCCGTTTTTCCTGTTTGACTCTATTTATTGTCCTCTGGTTGGCAGAATAGCTCGGGATTACTGCTGCAGTCTCTCTGTTGATTTCTCTTTGTACGGAAAGAATTGTTTGACGGGGTGGCTCATCTGACACAACTGCTCTTGTTTTGAGAGCTGTCCTGAATTTTCGTTTTTCAATATCGGCTGGATCGGGAAAATGACTGTGTTCATTTATGATAGTGACGTTATCTTGGAAAGTGCGCACACGGCCATTGCATTTCGATAAAACACACCGCCACGAAATTGAGGTGTCTGTTAGAATCCGATGTTTGAAATATGCGTATGCATCATAAACTAGCATTTCGTTGTTTTTATTTGTCATGAGAATTTCCATTGTCAACACGAACTCGAGAGCAATAACAATGAAAATATGATCTCTCGTGTATACGTTTGGCAACATTATCAATCAAGATATAATTGTGTAGGTATGTGTAAATGATTTGAGTCCTGTGTTAATTTCGTCTCTAATTTGCTACGCGAAGTAATTTCTGGTCTAAGTGCTCACTTGCGTGGCCTTATCGATCTAATCCTTCCTATTGAGAGCTTATCAAATTAATCCGGTCATTAACTAGTGTGGCAATAGCCTGGACAATTTTGGGACAATTTTGTCTGGGAACCAAATGTCTTGGACACTTTTTGCATTTTGGACTGTTTTTGCCGGGACATAAGTGTCTGGGACACAAATGTCCTGACACGCTTTCGGCAAACGGGCACACTCAATAATTTCGGCAAATTTATCTTTCAGCTTGTTGCAACATGCCATTTTTTTCACTAATTCTCTTTTTTTAGGTATCTTAGGTTTAATAGTTGCTTGCCTCGACGTTGTCCTGCTTTAAGAAAAAAATAAAATGAGCTGCTCAGCTTATCATTCTTGAGAAAACAGCTGAAAAAAAGAAACAATTGAAACAAGGATAGCCGGTTACTGTGCAAGAAGCACATAATATTCCGACCGTACTCTTAAAAAAATACAAACATAGTTTTTTTTTAAAAATTAGTGTCGTTATTTTCGGCGTGGTGTGATAGAAGGAGCTAAGCAAAACAACTAGAGACTAGGCATGCTTAACATTCATAGTAAAATAAGCAAATTGAAAACAATTTGTGAGGAAAAATGACTCAAAAAACAAAAAAATGAAAAAAGAATTCAAAAGTCTTTCGTTGGTTTGCGGCTTTTTGAAATTTCGAAGTTTTGAAAAAGGCGCTAAAATACTCAAAAAAAAAATAATATTACTCAGGTAAAATGAAAATTGATGTTTTAAACTAAGCTATTGTTAGCTTTCAAGCAATTACAATAAGCTATTGTAAACCCTTTTATTCGTTCGAATTAAGACGAAAAATCAGAAATTTCACACCGGTTTTTCTCGACACTAGAAAAAAATTTGGGAATTTGGAAAATGGTTCGAAAATTAAAACACACCCGAATACAAACTTCCTACCCATTTACAATGGTCAGAGTATTAATTGAAAATAAACAACTTCAAAACTCAATTTTAAACTTCTAGAAAGATCTAGAAAGAAATATTTCGAAGCTTGAAATGTTTATGTTATTCAAAAAAATTGAAAACTTTAGAGTGCAGATGCAGAAGGTAGTTGCAGTAAATAAAAAGATTTAAGTTTGTTTACTGTAGGAAAAGTGCAAACAAGTGTACGTGATTTTTTCGTTGTCGATATGTTGCTGTGTAACTAGGTACTGTTTTACAGAGAGAGGAAATTTAGGTCAAAAAAAATCTTCAGGTCCAAATGCCGGATACTTTTTATCTAGAATTTCTTATATCAAATTAATGGATCGACAGTTCTTTCATCATAATACTTAGGTCATTCACACTCTGATTGTTTAAATTATCATAATTTTCGCTAGATTGTTTCCTGGCGATAAAACGATACCAGCTGATACAATTGTTTCTTTGCACATAAATACACTAGTGAATAAAGCAACTTCAACCGCAACTTCCAAGACTTATAACAGTTAACATCTCGCTAAGTGGAAACAGGATTTCCTATGCAAACTATGACACACTTGCGCCATGAAAATAACTAAAACGTCTAAAATTTTAATATTTTTCCAGTCAACAACCTTTCATGAGTTCAATTATGAGTTGTTTTTTTTTCTGACACTTTTTTTCTGTTGTAAAAAGGTTTTGTCATCTTATTTTCAATTTCTTAATGTCTATCATCATATTACAATTTTAACTTCACTGAAATTTTGCCTAGCTTTACTGCAAAAAATAGATACCTTTATAGCTGATGTCTCATTATCAAGATAATCACATCGGTTTATATTGTATTGACAATATTTTCTTTATTTAATCGACCAAATTGAATTTCCAGTTAAAAATTGATTGAGCTTTTTAGAATTCAAGTTAATATTTTCTTTATGGTGGGTGAGAGGCCTAAGTAATTTCATTTGAACTTTGCTGAACTGGCATTTTGTTGTCATTGCTATCACTGAAAGGGCTCGAGGGCGACTGCTTTCTCTTTGTTGCTTCATTCTGATTGCAAAAGGGTCGCTTCAATTTTTTTAAGTTACCCATCTTTGATACTTTTTAGGACACTGATATTTACTCCTGCAAGCAGAAATATTTCTAAAAGAGCATTTATTCCCATTGAACCAATTCTAAGAATTGAGAGCACAGAAAAACTAAAAAAAGTCATACGCAAGCAGGGTCGGATCTAGGAATTTCTCGAGGGGGGGGGGGGGGCGGTATGTTTTCAAAAATTTTGTCAACCCCATTTTTTTTAGGTCGACCGAAATGATTTTTCGAGCTCTCCCTAAGCCCGATTAACGCTCCCTAAGCCCGGTAACCGGTTTAGTCACTGTTTTGGTGGCCAAACTTTCTGCGCCGCAGGCAAAAATTTTGAAAAAAAAGTTCATGAAAATCTTAACCAAAAAATCGCGGTTTTTTGGCGCGCGCTCTACCTCAAAATAAGTATTTTGGCCCATCAAAAACGAAAATTTAGTTTGAAGATAACAAAATGGTTATCATATAATTTCCATATATGACAGTTAAAACAGTTAACATTTATACTTTGATGAGACTATTTTTCACATTTGTCTGACTAAGTGTTTTCATAGATTTAGTTGATAGACTTTTATGATTGACGTTTTCGGTTGCAGGTCAATTCGGATCGGGTAGGACAAGACTCGTTTGAACAACCACCTGAAATAACTCCATGCATTATGAATTTTTCATGAAACTGCAGCATCAAAAGCTCCAATCAGCTTAATGGGAACTTAAAAACCCAAAAGTCCCGTCCTCTGCCATTAAAGATCGGCCGACCCACTCGAAAATTTTTCTGAAGGCGCTGCCGGCAGCAATGTACACTACCCGAGTCCTGACTTTTCACCTAATTTGAAGCAAGATTTGAGCGGTTTGAGCGGTTTTTTTAGACTATTACGCTCAAAATCTTGTTTGAAAATGAGCGGTTTGAGCGGTTCTTGAACGGTTTATCTTAAAAAAACCGCTGAAAATCGCGCAAAATTTGAACGATTTTGAGCGGTTTCTAAAAAAACGATTCTAAAAGAACGATTCTAAAAAAACGCTCAAAAACCGCGCTAGATTTGAGCGGTTTTTGAGCGATTTTTCTAGATAAACCGCTCAAATCTTGCGCGGTTTTTGAGCGGTTTTTTTTAGATAAACCGCCAAAAACCGTTCAAATCTTGCGCGGTTTTATAGATAAACCGTTCAAAAACCGCTCAAACCGCTCATTTTGAAGCAAGATTTTGAGAGCGTAATTGTCTAAAAAACCGCTCAAATCGCTCAAATCTTGCCTCAAATGTTGCTTCGAGTAGTGTACATTGCTGCCTGCAGCGCCTTCAGAAAAATGTTCGAGTGGGTCGGCCGATCTCTAATGACAGTGGAGGGGACTTTTGGGTTTTTAAGTTCCCATAAAGCTGAATGGAGCTTTTGATGCTGCAGTTTCATGAAAAATTCTTATTGCATGGAGTTAGTTCAGGTGGTTGTTCAAAAGAGTCTTGTCCTACCCGATTCGAATTGACCTGCAACCGAAAAAGTCAATCATAAATGTCCATCAGCTAAAGCTATGAAAACACTTAGTCAGACAAATGTGAATTTTTGCAAAATTGGTCTCATCGAAGTATAAATGTTAACTGTTTTAGCATAGATATCGGCATACCACCATAGAAAAAAAAGAAATTTTGTTTTGTTGAAAAACCAATTATTCATTTGTTATAGAATTTTGATGGCGATAATAACATTTCTTCTAGAATAAAATTTCGAAACTTACAAAAAAAATTTAAAAAACTTTTAAAGCTCGAACAAACTTTGTTTTATCAACAACATTGTTCTAAGAAAAATTTGTTTGCCAAATTTTTTGTGTGCATAACAAGTTGTCCTGGGTTCACATAATTTGTCGTAATTTTATCCAAAACTCCAAAAAACTCCCTCAAGCCTAACTCGGAGTAAATTATTTAGGTTGACAAGACATAGTACTCACACTACACAACCATGATGGACGAATCGGTGGAAACATTCTTCGGCACTAAACATGCACCAAAAAAGTTTCACCTCTATATCTCTTGGCAGGCAAACGCTGTTACCAATGATTACCAAATTATTTTTGAAAATAAAATTCATTTTGTACATACTTTTGAGATAATGCCGTCTCATGAGGATCAAAACTTAGCCCCAATGTAGTACAATTAAACCCAAAAAAAAATATTTTTTTTCTCACACACACTGATGCCACCTTAAAAAAACTTTCAACAGAAAGTAGACGCGGAATAGCCAGAAATTCTAACTATGACTTACAATCTATAGTAATATATTCAAAGTTTGTTATAAAATATCACATCAGAACACATCAGTTTCAAGAACTACTCACTAAATAGGATCCTATAAGATCGAACAGCGGGTTTCTCAGATATCAACGCACAAGAAAAAAGTTGATAGTTTAAAGGTGGTTTTAAAGATTACCTTAAGCTCAACGAGGGAAAATATCGCCCCCAAGATATTTCTCGAATCAAAATATTTAGTTTTTTACATAAGAAAAACAAACTATTAGCATTTTTGGGCTGGCCTTACTACATTTTAGAAAAACTCACAAGCCTATATCCTATGTTCAACTTTATACTTTATAAGATTTTTGTTTTCTTTCCTTAATGGAATAAATAACACATGTGGAATTCATACGCAAGTAAACAGACAAGCAAGCGTAGGTCGAATAAAATTTGCACAATTTTTTGGAAGATTTTTGTCCTCAATAAAAAATACTACTAGACACACAAGTTTATGAATGCAACAAAAACTATCTATAAGACGCACAAGTTATTGAATGCAACAAAATTCTATCGACACAAAAGTATCGACACACTATCCACACACAGTTAAAGGAGAACGCTTTAATAAACATCACGTTTTCACCAAAATAATAAAAGACACCAAAGCGCAATCTCTCATATTGCTTAGCAACCGCAAAATTTAAATGAAACATACGAACAAACTATAGAAAAACCTCACACAGTGAGTTTTTGTTCTCTTAACGACAATGGTTTTTTTAGCCCGCAATGAGCCGTAAACTCGAATCCCTACATCGCTCTCTTTCCTATCGTTCTAATCTACAGCGTCGAAATCATACCGTCTGTACTTCTGGCCTCATCTCCTGTCCTTTGCCGGTACATTTTTCCGCTTTCCCCTTACTCACCCCACATGCATTCTGGCGATTCTATCCAATTAGTTTTTAATGCATAAGATTTTGTAAATAACTCAGCCATCGACACTCCTGATGAAGTTGTTGACTCTGTACTGAGTCTCAATTTTAACTTTTCTCAACCACCCTTTCACCAGTTCCCATAGTTACCCTATCATCAACATCAGGTTCCATTTATACCGACGCTACCGCAACTTTCTCTCCCTTTTCCAGCACTTTTCCCGATACCTCAAGCCCGATGACAGATGACCAATTAGAGCAAGATTTAGATGATTTCATTCACTATCAATAACAAATGCTTCATGCTAATCAAGACTTACCATCCACCAATTAACCCATCCATAACACCCCCGCTCGTGCACAACACATACTCATGAGAAAGAAGAACCCAGCCAACTCACCCAGATATTTAGTCAATTGACTTTCACCATCACGACTTCTTAGCGCAAGCCATCTTAGACACACTAGCACCCACGAATTCCTACTTATCAACGTTCCATACTTTCCCCAATATTGTTAAACTAATAACGAACCCAAAAGTCAACGCAACTCCTACGTTGACGATCACTCATTAATCCCTACCCTTCCTTTGTTTTGATACTACAATTTCGCTAACGCGCTACATATAAAACTCCTCAAAAACGAATACGAGGAATTATACGTCACAGCACTTATAAACGCTATTCAGCTCAAAGTTTTCACTTATGTTGTTGGGTTGTCGCATGTTCTCAGTCGATTCATCGCATAAAAGTCTTACCAAAAACCCATCGCAAACTATGACTACACTGTTATATGTTACATGGAAGACTCCCCGTATGACACTGACTCTGCAAAAAAATCCAACTGACCCTCAGATTAACAGAAAATTTTTCATCAAAACTGACTATATTTCGTTTTACGCAGCACTAACAAAATGTTTGAACACGTCATTGAGCATGCGCTTAAGAATATCAAGGCGTAAGAATCTTACTTTAATCGTTCTGTTAGTTTTCAACTAGCCCTCACTTTACTCACTCAAAAAAAAACCGACATAAATTGATCCCACGAAATCATGCCAAAAACAAAATAACTCACACGCAGACTGATTATCATTGCATCCAAAGACACTTTCTCCAAACTTCATCCTCACCAAACCCACATCATCGATATATGTTTGATAACTCTGAATACATATCAGCCCACTTCTTATAAGTATTAACCTACACGGCATCATTCAAAACTACGATCCCGTACGCTGAATGTACATATTTTGCAACCTCACGACGCGATCCTCGTTGAAGAATCCCTGCCCATTATCATCCCCTATGAATATATGCAGCCTGTAGAAATACCACTATTAGAAAATAGCCACGGCACCTACTTTACTCACAACTTTCACAATCTCATCCAAAACACTCAACACAAAATCTCAGTGACAGCAGAACATATCGAAATCATCAAGGCTCTTGAGCTTCTTTGGCCACTCTTACGCACTCTAAGTGTAGCTAAGCTTATAACGCAATCACTAACTATAGAAACATAGAAACTAATTTTTTCGTTGACACCACTTCTAGGTAAATGACTTTTTATAATCTACAAGTTAATTCTGAATATTAACCAACCTTTTTTCATGTGTATAGGTTGCCACTTTTCTTTTAGATTTAACCATTATTTTTAAACTCTAAGAAAACAAAAAAATGAAACATCTTCATATATTTTTCAATCAATCTTGATACTGATCGCAGTAGATTCTAATTGTCAAATCAAGTTTATACGAAGTGCAGTAAATTAATAATTTTTTTTATGCAGTAAAAATGTCATAAAAAGTAATAAATTGGTAAATAAAAAGAAAATGAAGATGCGACTAAACTTTTTATCCTATTTATGTGTGCTTTTTATGTAAGCTCTCTAACTTGCCCTTTAACTCGCCCGCTTTTGTAAAGTTCTATTTAGCACTTGAGCAAAAATAACATGACAGCAACAGCGAAAAATTGAATTTCAAATTTGTCAACTAACTGATAACCTTTTTAACTAGCTTTCTCGCGTTTCAAATTTTTTTTTGGTTGGAATAAGGAATTAGGCTTATATAACCAACGCGGCTTACTAACGCCACCGCACTAAAAACATGTGCAGGAAAGTCCCACTATACATAAACCAGATTGAAACTGGATAAAATGTTCCTTTGAAACTCAAAACAGTTTTTTAGACCACATGAAACCTAAATAAATTCCAAGTGAGCACTTATCAAAGCCAATTGCTTTTGTACTTAATTGGGCGTTTATACCCTGAGAGTTTTTGCTTTCAGTGTGTAATTTTTAGATGTCCGTGTTTGGTTTTCAAATTTTTCGTGTTTTTTTTTCGTTTTCGGTGAATGAAGCGGTAAATTTTTACGCTGATTAGAATTGTCACGTGTCGTTAATGGCAACGTGCACCCAAACTCTGGAGTGATCCAAGGTTAGCTGCTTGTTTAATGTTGATTTTTGTAAAAAGAACATGAACAAAAAGATTTCTTACATCATTATTCCAACTATTTTCTTCTTCGCCATCTTTAAGGAATCCATTACCACACTGAAATTATTTGAAAATTCTAACTCGAAAGACCACCAGAGTGCTCGTTTTTATTCCGAAAGGTTTTCACTTACGGAACAATTACATCCTCTCACGGAAATTTTAGTTATTTCTGAAGCTAGATCTGGATCATCGATGCTTGCAGAACTTTTATGTAATTTAGAGACTCCTGGTAAATGTTTCCACAGTTTCGAGCCACTTTGGTCAATTGTGGCATCGCCTTTTACGCGTTTAACTAAATTCGAGTTACCAAGTTCTGATTTCGCAGAGCTGATTCTGAATGAAACTTTCAATTGCAACTTCAACGGAATGATAAAACCATTTTTCGAGATGTGGCCCCACCAAAAGAAGGTCTTCGATCTTTTTGCACCCCAAAATGTGACTCTGCAGAATCTTTTCAGCAATGATTCGATATCAGCTACAACAGAAGTGTGCAAAAAGTCAATTTTAAAAGTAGTGAAAATTATTCGGCTGCGTTGTTTCGAAGACAGTGTAGAAATTTTGGAAAGCTTGCTAAAAAGTCGGCCAAATTTGGCGGTCATTGCAATTATACGAGATCCCAGAGCTGTGTTCAGTAGTAGGTATGTGTGTTATTTTCAATAAATTTTTGAAAATTGAATTCTTTATCAAGGACGCCGTCTCATATTTTCGCATTTTCTTCAGAAAAGTTTGTGCATGATTTTTTGCCTCTTTTCCAGTTTCCCACCCTTTCTTAAAACTGCAAAATAAAGTTATTTAAAAACTATTCATATGCCAATTAGCATGAAAGAAACGTTTCAAAAATCTGTTCACCTCTTCACGCCGACACGTTTAATTTTTGGCTAGAATGTCAAAAATCATTTCAAATATAGGCTTTTAAAAAGACATTTTCAAAAAAATCAAAAGGGGTACTGGAAAAGAGCTAAATTTTCAACTTAAAATAAAACAGATAGTACTCCAAGTGAAGATTAACTATCTTCAGGGGCGGATCTACGATTGTCTCAAGGTGTGGCGAATTTTCAAAAAACTTTCGAAAATTTTGTCGATCTTTTTTTTTAAAGTCAACTAAATTGATTTTCGGAGCTCTCCCAAAACACTAAAAAGACCTGTTTTTGGTAAAATTTGCTGAACCGCGGACAAAATATTGAAAAAGCAGACCAAAAAAAGCGTTTTTATGCATTTTTTGGAAAATTTCGACCAAAAATCGCGGTTTTTTCGGCGCGCGCTCCTTCAAAATTAGTATATATTGGCGCCGAAGGCGCCCTTAGAAAATGCTTAGGGTCCGTCACCAAATATGGATATCTCAAAATAGTACAAAAGTGGGACCCTTTGGGTCGGCAAGGGGTCGAAACCCTGAGGAAGAAGCGTCCGCTTTTTCTGGCTCCTTTCCACTCACTTCTCCCCCTCTTTCGTAATTTTTAAAAAAATTTTAGTTGTTTTACGTGTCATTATGGCTAAACGCGTAATGTTACGATGTATGGTATGATGAAAAATGTATTCACAATTGATCATATGTTCAACTTGCCAAGTTTCATTGCATTGTGGCAACTTTAAAGCAGTTGATAAAAACCTAAATTAAAAGGAGGAGGGGTGGAAAAGAGTCAATTTTGTTATCTGAAGGGTAAACGTTTTCAAAAAATAAAAAAAGGCTCTGCAGATTTTTCAAGATCAATTGTTACTAAATTTTACATTGTTCTCAAGTGTTTATTTGGCTTGACAATATGTTGTAACACATCATAAACCTTCATTTTGTTTTCTGTGAAAATCAATTTTTAAATAACTTTTTTTTGGGTGTACGAGGGGAAAATAATTTGTAATTAGAACAAAAATTGATATTGAAAGATGCTGAAAAAAGCTGAAAGCTAAAGATTTGGTGCGAAAGAGAGTGTATAATCATAGTATAGTGTTCACGCTTCGTAACAAATTAGGACTTCTGGAGATCTTTTGAGCGCAGAATCAATTTCTACAATAAAATAACAACCTTCCTTTGGATGACCAGTAAGTTTTACAAGATTGAATATGAAATTGAATGTTTAGATAAGCCTGAATTTTTGTGGTAATTAGTGAATTATTGTATCAAAAGGAATACACAGCTAATTTATTGACCTTTTAGGTTGAAAACGAAAAGAATGGCACACAAATCATACGACGAATGCTGCATAAACACTTTCAAGACTTCGATTTCAGGTAAGCATAAGTTGATTCAAAATTATTGTCTGACTTTCTTAACCATTAAAATATTCAGTCAAAAATCTCAAAAAATTACCTTTGGCTGAACATAAAAATCTAATCTAAGAGTGTCGAGAAAATTAAGATGGTAATATGCTGATAGATCAGGAAAAAACATGAAATAGCTAGAACTAAAGGTGGTGAAAAAAATTTTAAGCCAATCACATCCTCCTGGGGTGAAAAAATGTTCAGGTGAAGTGTGGGCGCATGGCACAGAAGTTGTTTGGCTATTTTTAAACGCCTCAAAGATTAGACACTAAACATACAGAAACTGTCGATGTGCTTGATGACAAACAGAATGCAGACAATCGTTTTCGAACTGGCAATTAAAAACATATTTTCGATTCGTAAAATATATTTTGAAACTCGTATTACCCAGATACGATACCACCACCAGTTTAATACGAAGCCGAAAAAATGCAGCAACAAAATCGCAAAAACAACTGTTGAAAGGAAACGATAGCTGCAATCAAGTTTTCAAATTTTCTGTAATGTTCTGAATTTTCCGACTGCCCTTTCATTCCGACTGCCAATATATTTGATAAGTAAGTTGAAATAATTGAGACCAATTAAAGGGCGATCGGAAAATTCAGAATAAGATGTCCTAGTTATATCGGTTTGCTTTTGTTCCGAAAATCAAATGGCTTTGGTTTTTTCTTGAGTGTGGTCCGTGTCGTTTTTTTTCTCAGAAAATTTTCCAGTATATTTTTTGACGCAATCTTTATACCGCTGGAAATAAAACAATGCCTTGAGCTTGAATCTGAAAATGTTTTTTTTTAAACCTGTAAATCCGTAATCTTTATTTTTTGTTAAGTTATTGGGGTTTGAAAGTTGTTATTTGTCAAGTAAGAAAAGCTATTGCCCGACAACTTTCGTAATATAAATGCATAGGCGGCATTTTAATCCGGCTCAGTAAAAGTTCAAATTGAATTGAGGCAAGCATTTTAGTATTTAAATTCATATTGGACCCTAATTATGTCACTTTAAAATTTAGATAACGTGATGGGTAAAATATAGAAAAAAAGGTTTTCATGTTTTTAAAGTTGCATCATTCTTTAAATTTGTCAAAAATAATATATCAAAGAAAACAACAGTTTCATAGAAATTAAAGAGCAGTCGGATGAAAGATGGTTTTGCATTGAAACCGAAGCAGTTTTGTAGTTCGGACTTTCGAAGAAACATAGTAATATATATGCTTGGGGTTGTTTTTTATATATTCAGACTACTTTTACAAATAATTTTGACTGCGCATTAACCATGACAAAAATCCGCACTCATAATCGTTCCAAATTGAAACAAGACTGCTCGTATCAAGGCGAAGCCCTGAGGGGTCCAATCGCATTTTAAAGTCTATGAAGCAGTAATAATATAAAAAAATTTAATTTAATTTGAAAATTTTTTAAAAAACTTGTGAAAAGTTTAAGCTTTTTAATGAAAATCATCCCCCCCCACGCCATATAAAGTACAAATTTTATAGATTTCGCTCCTAGTAACAAGGCAAATAAGCTTCCTTCTACAAATTTGAAACGATTTCTAGGACGGATTAAATCTTGCTTACGCGTTAATAGAGCGAAATGTATCGCACGTTAATTGTGTCAAATTGGCCAAAATAAACCCCCATAGCTGTACAAAAAATGATCACAGGTGAAATATTTTTTCAAACTCAAGCTTATGACAACAATAGATTTCGAATGATATTAAAAATTTCCGTTAAAAATAACAAGTTAAAAAGTCGAAATTTGTCTGAAGAAAAAACCCACCCGAGAACAAATATTCCGTATTTTCGTTCCGAAAGTCGGAAGAATCAGGCGAACTAACTGATCATAATACTTCGACCAAATTAAGCACTTATATCGGGAGAACAACGTTTATAGTTAAGCAAAAACAATTCGAGACCAGTTCAGGGCAGCCGGAACCTTCATAATTTTGCGCTGATACGCGCAGTCTTGTTGTTTTGACTTTGGAAGAATGTGACAGATTATTTTAGCTCGGTTTTTTTTCTCTAGAAAGTTTTCGAGTTTTTTGACTAGCTGCTGTTGACGGAATTTATTATATCATTCGATTTTTTTTGTTATTTGAGCTCAAATTTAAAATATTTTTCACCTTTGATATTTTTGCTTACGGGCTTTCTAAGATTGCCAATTTGGGACTATAAATGCGCGATATGTTTGCGCTATTTTCGCGAAGCGAGACGTACTCCGTCCTAAAAAAAACTTGGTTGAGGTGAGCTAGTTGTCACAATTGCTACGTTACTAGGAGCAAAAGCATAATTTCGTGCTGTATATGGCGGGTTGATCTAAAAAACAGAATATCAAAAACTTTTTCTGTTTTTTGATCAGTTTTTTTTGAAGCGAACACTGCTCCATAGGCTTTAAAAGGCAGTCTGAACATTAAGGGTTTTTCTGTTAACTACGGAGTTAAGAGCGTTATAACTTTTTTCTGCGCACTGAATGCAGAAGTTGTTGTTTCAGTCGAACGAATTCGGTCAAAAGGATATTTAAGTCGAGTTCATCTTTTAAAATATGAACAGCTGGCTTTGAGGCCAATTGAAACAGTTCAAGAGATGTCACACTTTCTGCGCCTTGGAGATATTAGCTCCCATACAAGAGATTGGATTGAACAAAACCTGATGAGCAAGAATCCCGTGAAAACAAATAGTGGCTACTTGACAAAAAATAAAAACGCAGTTGATCACATCCAAACTTGGAACCCAGAAGAGTTCAACAACAAATCCATTATTTGCTGGCATGTGTTGAAACATTTGCAATACAACACAATTTATTAAACTCTTAAATGAATTATAAGTTCAATTTCAAATCTAATAGCTGATAATTTCATAGTGCTATCTTACAATACGGATCAGCTACTAAGACACTACGGCATTCAAATTGAAAAACAAAACTGATTACTGCAATAGTTTTTGGGCTGTGGAGGCGAAAAACTTAGAAAGAATACAGCATATTTTAAACTTTTCAATGTCAGATTAATGCATGCAGGGATGCGGAAAACGATTTACGAAAATAAATATGAAAAACTATTTATTTTTCTGTATTTTTTCAACAAAAAATTCTTTTTTTTAAACGATCGGAATATTTGATAATTTTTCTAGAGCCGCCTGTATACGAATCAAATATACAATTGTTCCGGTGTTCTATCCAATCACAAAATAGTCGAATTCGGTCCAAAGGATATTCAAGTCGAATTCATTATATTTTTATTAAACTTTGGATAAATCAACTATAGCGGTTATTTACGGCTCTTGCCGAAGAAAAAAAAAACAATTTTGCTCTGGATAACGATAGGGGAATAAAGGAGGGACGAACCGTTTAAAATAAAAAAACCTTCATGATAACACGTTCATGAAACGTCAACACTTTTTCAAAAAGTTATCAGAAAAAAAACAGCACATCTCATGTCAAGTCAACAATATCAAATTTCAAAACGAAATTGAAAATTTTCTGTACCAAATGTAAATAAATTCAATTTAAGAAAGGGAGAGCAAACGACAATCTTTAACAACAGAATTGAGAACCTAATGGAACCTGATCTAAACTACATTTTATGATTGGATAAATTAGATATTTTACCAATGTAAAGTATTTAATATTAACCAATCATGATCCATCTAACTAACAACCCACTTATTTGTAAGTGCTGAAGTTACTTGTAATTTCAGCACCAGAGAGATTTGAATTTAACTTAGAAATTAGTTGGACTCTCCCGAGCACTTCAGCAGCCGCAATAAACCAGTATACCCTAGATCTATTGAGCCTAGCAGAGACTAGTTAAACAACCTGAGACTAGATAGTATAAGAGTAAGATTAGGATCGGTATTAGACTAAGAAGTTGCACGAATCTATCCGGCCGAAAATAAGATAGCGTGACGAGCAGACGGTGTACCCTATCCGAAATTACTCTATGAGTTAACCAACTCGGTCTTAACTCATCTGGTGCGACCATAAGTCTCGAACAAGACCTTAATAGCTTAGAATTAACCAAAATAGATTAGAAATTAGACAAAAACATTTAAAAAATGTTATACGACAATAATTTAATCGAAATGTCTCTACGACTCAATAGATCAGAGCCAATATTCCGAACCATAACAGAACTACCCGGAATTGGAAGAAGACCTCGAACCAGAGACGACATACGACAAAGTAGAAACTTGCCATATAGCTATATGATAGTTAGGCAAAAACCAGAACAAACTTTTATATTTAGAATACTACTGGCAATGAATTTAGATTTTCATTTGCAAACATAAAACCTTGAAGTTAATCTTCAAAATCATTTCAGGCGCTAAACAAAATTATTAATATACAATAACGATTGATAAAAAGATCTAAGATCGTTTTCCTAAAACTCTGCAGTAATATACAAAACATGTTTGAAGAATATTTATTGAAAAATAAAAAATAAAAATTAGTAGCATGACAATAAATGGTTAGTAATCATAAATCATCCTGTTGTTCCAGCTCCATCACCTAAAACATAACAGCAATCATAAACCCACTAATATCATCAAAACACTAAATCTTTCCTTTACACACATTTAAAATTTTATTAAAACTTAAATTCACTTAATTTTAAAACCAGATCATCAAGGCTTATCCTTGGATCTTAAATCATTTTCTACTTAATTAAATTTCAAATTTGATCATCAAGGCTTATCCTTGGATCAAACAGAACAACTTTGTTCTCCCCCACCCACTTAATTAGTGTCTAACGACCTCAAACGTCGATTCACTACCCAACCCTTTCTAAAGACCCAAGACTAATAGAAATTTTTAAACAAAACTAATCATTCAAATTAGGATAAACAGTGAAGAACTTCGGTTATTCATCCTTCACTTGACCCCCCCCCTCTTACCAGACCCAGGATAAATCTTAGACTTAGTAAGTTTAAAATAGTATCTAACGAACTACTCGCGTTCTAATTATACCTGAACCTTGTGGATCGATTTACTATTCTCCAACCCTTGAACACAATCACTACCCCTAAGTAAGATTAAGTAAGTTAACACCTTAACTTATACTAGCCACGAGAAAGTAAAAAATCATTCTTCGGAATCGATATACTTTTCTCTCCAACCCTGAACAAATAGACCCAGGTTAAGCTAACCAAAAAATCGTAAGAACTAACAGTTTAGGAAAATAGAAATCATTTAACAACCCTTTGCATCCGTCATTCTAAACCTTATGTCATTTAAAAACCTAGGAAATAAACAAACAATCGTTTTACACAATTGTGAAATAGATAACAAAAAATACGACCTTGTAATCACACCTCATACACAAACAGTTGGATACATTCGAACAAAACGACAAACACTAAAAAGAAAAATAATAACGAAACAAAGACAAATAACACGAAAAAGATTTTCAAAAAACCGAAACGCATTTTCAGAATCAGAAACCAACAGTTTAGACGAACTTTACAAACTAAAAGAATCAATAGATAAAAATTGCCCACTTCACGATCAATTATATTTTTCTGACTCAGAAACAACTTCAAATTCATCAAAAAGAGGAAAAAGAAGAATAAAAAAGCAGTATAAACACAAACCAGTACATTTATACAATTGGAATCAACCAATTCGACACATTAATAATTACATATTAACAGTCATCGAACGAAAAAATGAGCTCAACGCACACCCCAGGTGAAGAAAGTCCAGATGATGATGAAATCTTTCCTTTTATAGTAGACGCAGATACTGATAGAGGACAAAACATATTTTGTCAAAATTTACTCGTAAATTTATTTGAACCCGGAATCAGTCCATGTAAAACAGAGTTCCCAGATGTAAAAATCAAAAGACAAATCATAGACCACTACTTAAAAGATATATGCAACATAACACAACAGTATGGAATCTACTCCATAGAATTCACCTCACCAAACCATAATAATAGAAAATATTCAATTCAAACAGACGATCTTGATTTAGAATTTTCAAAAGTTTTTTCAGAATATATCAAAAACATCCAATATCATAACTCACAAAGAGCAAACTCCATATTCACCAATGAAGTTTTCGCAATAATATATAGTTATATTTCGATATTAGAAAACGAAATCCCAATAACAAATGTCTCACCGACAGAAACATCTAAACATTTAAGAGTACGACATGAAATCACACTACTCTCTAGTTATTTAAACATCATTAAAGAAAATTTCACGAAAGACGACGTTTCACAACATACAAAACACGATCTACAAAAAATTTTGGCATGGTTCATAATAGATTATTTCACACACAATATTGATTTAATTGCACAAGCAAGAAAAAATTTTAGACCCCAAAACTCGAACGATGATACCGCTATCACAGAACAATCAGATTATGTTTGGGACCCCGAATGGTCTCATCCCGCATTTATAAGCTTCCCACAATCAATCTCAAGTCAAGCAATAAGTACGATATCTTACATAAGAGATTATGTAAAAGTAATACCATTAACCATTGATGCAACACCATTAAACTATAATACATTTTTGCCCGATACACAAAATAATAGTTTAAACTCTACAGTTATACACAATGAAAACCTCAATGGAACTAGGAATCTTACTCAACAAGATATCCAGACACCATCACACTTCATAAATGAAGAAATTGTACACACAACAACTACACAACAAAGTATTTCACCAATACGCCCAAATTTAACAACACCAAGAAATACAAATCCTTCACAAACACAGGTAACCTTACAATCAACCGTTAAACCTTCGGTTGCCCCTAAATATTCACATATGGATTACCAAACATACAGACCCATGACAATACCATCAAAAACACGCAAAACATTCACTAGAAACAACTTTGCAGACCATAATTATAATTATACACATCCATCAAAAACATATAATCAACCACAAAGAAATTTTAACCAATATACAAGATCTCGAAATTGGGATAACCCAATGACCCAACCTAATTCAATAAATTTCCAAACAAATCCTCCACAGGATCACAGTGAAAATTACCCATTTTTTCAACAAAATAGAAATAAAAAACAGACATCTTATCAAATGGATTATTTATCCTCAGATGATGATTTCTTACAACCAGATATATTTGCACCAAATACTCAAGAATATCGTAGACAAGGAATACAGAGAACACGTACAAATCATAGAAATTTTTCTCCACAACCAATAAATGCACAACATCAACAACCAATTCAACAACAAAATCTAATTAATACACAATCTTTTCAACCAATTCAACAACAAAATCCAATGACTGCACACTCGTATCAAGCATCACAAATGCAAAATGAAATACCACTCCCATATTATCTCCAACAACATGAAATAACAAGAAACCAACTTTCGAATTTTTCTCAAATGCCAAATGCAGCAGAATCATTACAAATGACAATGAATCCATATCGTATGGGTGGATCATCAATAACATCAAACAAACCTTTAATGGTTTTCACAGGAACAGACCCTGAATACTCTGTAGAAGATTATTTAAATGCAGTAACAGCAAACCTGATTTTAAATATTGGACCTGAACCAATTAATACGCCACTACATCAAAATTGGATACATCGACGCACAGCGTTAATACAAACAACCTTAGATGGCGCAGCCCAAAAATGGTTTTCAGTACTACCTCTAGAAATAAAATCAAACTGGAAAAGGTTTACACAGGAATTTTCAAAAATGTTTGACTCCGAAAGAAACAAACAACAACAAAGAGTTTTATGTAATGAAATTCGCAGATTACCAAACGAAACCATCAAGCAAATAGCAGTACGAATCGAAACACTAGTTCGAAAAGCATATTCATTAAATACACATGACTATAAAAACACAAAGATGACAGAAATCTTAATGATGACCTTAACACCACAATTAAGGAAAATAGCAATAAAAAAGAGAGCATCCCATCCTTCTTCAATTCGAGAACCCGATTTAGATTTTCGAAAACTAGTAGACAAATTAGAACAAGCAGAAATCACGATGAAACTGGAAGAAACGGAAAATCTGAAATTACAATACGTTAACAGAATTGAAACGACTCCCACTAATATTAATAATATACAGGAATCAGAGACAGACCTCGTTGAAAAAATCACTGAAATACTCAATATTTATGAAAAGAACCCAAACTTTAAAGGCAAACCATCTTTCAAAAAATGGTGTAATTATTGCCGACGATACGGACATAGTATTTCCGAATGTAGACAAAAACAGCAAGACAATCAAAATAAACCTCAAAAATATAAAGAACCAAATAAATCATTCTATCAATACATGAAAAAAGATCAAAATCTACCGAACAAAACAGTTTACAGCAACAACAGTTCAGGAAAACCACTCCCGAACAATACAAATTATACAAGAAATCAATCACCATATAACTCAAGTTATAGAGGAAGATCACCAGAACGAAGAAACACGAATAATTCATCACAAAATCACTACAATAGACCAAATAGTCGAAATAACTACTCCAGATCAAATTCAAATACACAACGATTTGTTTCTAGATCTAATTCCCAATCAAGAAATAACTACTATCCAAACAACCAATCACGAAATTCATCATACAATAGGAATAGAAACTACTCCTATAATCGAAATAGAAGTTATTCAAACAACCGAAACCAGAATTACCCGAACAATCAATCAAGGAATAACTCATATAATAGATCGAACTATAACAGACCAAACAATAATTACCAAAACAGATCGCGAAATAATTCACAAAATCGACACTCAAGTTATAATAATCGTTATAGAAATTATTCCCAATCACCACACCGGAATAATAATAACTATAATAATTCTAATAATCGCCACAGAAGTAGTACACCTAAACATCAAAGACAAATCAATCAAGTACAATCTAACCCAGAAACAACATCAGACCCTCCAGGTATTGATGACACAGTAACTGATACGTTACAACTCAATCAAATAAACTGTACATCATCAGATTCAGAAAGTGATACTGAAAACACTCTTTCTATCAATATGATAAAAGTCGAAAATGACTATGAATCTGTCATATATGAACAACCCTTTTCATCACACATATATGAAAATCAATCAGAATTTCTTCAAAATTATTACACTACACCCATAAATTCCACACCAACGACGCAAGAAACAAATGAGATTAACACTACAAATCAAACCAATAAAAATACCAAAACAAAATGCTTGAATACAAACCATATTTATCAAAATATACAAAAAGAACAACCCAAAGAAAAAATTTGGACAATACCATTTCTCTTAGAAAGCCCAAGAAATAAAGAATTTCAACCACCAGACCTTGAAATAGATTTTTTAATTGATTCAGGAGCAGAATCAAACATAATAAACATCCCCACATGGAATGAAATAAAAACCTTACACCCAAAGCTAACACCTCTTGAAACCTCCAGCAAACTAGCAACAGCACAAGGATCAACATTGATAAACTACGGAAAAATCCAATTATTTCTCCTCCCCACCAGAACAATGGAACAAAGCAAAATTTTAAATAAGCCATTTAAACAAATATTCCATATCACTGACATTAAATATAATATCATTGGAATACCATTTATTTCGAAGTATATACCAACAATTAACATACTAAATAGTAAAATATTAATCAAAGATAAATATACAAAAACAAAAGAAACATCCTAAACGTTTTTTCAAAGATTAAATAAACAACCACCATTCTTTTCAAAATTCTACCCGATATTTAACCAACAAAGAAAACACCTAAAACCACTATCAGGAAATATCTATAATTTTTCAATCAAACAAGTTCACCAATATGATAAAGAGCAAAACAAACAAAAATTTTATATGTCAGAATTTGAATTCAAACCTATTCACAAATTTTTCAAAATCACAATCTCATCCATAAAATACTTGAAAAATTCGAATTCCGATATCATTTCCTTACATGTCTATAACAACACACCTTACCAAGTAACATTACCTTTAGGACTTTTAGGATATTGTGAAACCAACGCTACAATATCACCAATACACGAAAAAGCCTATCGCGTAAATAATATACTCCAACTACTAGATATTTGCCAATCTACAATTCTTAATGAAGAATTATCTATAAATAATATAATAAGTAACAAAAACAGAAATACGGATTATTTCACAAAAACTCCATATTTCAAACCTACATTCAACATAAGTAACTACACAGAGGACCAACAAAAATTTTTAACAATGTTTAATTTCCAACATTCACAAATAACACAAGACGAATTCGAAAAGTTAGCCAAACAGCTAATTGAATATTCATCAGTCTATGCAACATCAAAATTCGATGTTGGAAAAATCAGTTCATCACTACATCTCCCGTTAAAACCAGACGCAGTTTTCAAAAAACAGAGAGCAAGTAAAGTACCAATTCACTTACATGATAAAGTGAACAGATTACTCGATATTTTAGAACAATACAACATTATATCACCAGTTAATAAAGAAGAACAACCAAAAGGCAACACATTTATCAACCCCGTTATCATTCTAGCTAAAGGAGAATCATTAAAAATCGTTCTCGATGCTAGATACCTCAATTCACTTATAGATGAATCAAAATGTAATTGGCCCATTGAACCAATACAAGTTATTTTAACAAAAATAAACGGCAAATACTTTACAACCGCCGATATGAATAGTGCATACAATCAAATGCCACTAGATGAACAATCACGACGTTTAACACAATTTGTTATCGGAAACCAACAATATGAATTCAACCGCTTATTCTATGGAATATCCATAGGACCAGCAGCATTTTCAGCTTTTATGAGCAAAATTTTTAGACCACTAATACTCAAGAAAAACGCAATCACCTATTTAGACGATGTTTTTATGCAATCACAAACAAAAGACGAGATGTTCAATGTTTTAGAAAAATATCACCAAATACTTCAGAACGAAAATCTGAAGGCCGCCCCCGATAAATCACACTTCTTTTTGACAAGAGTTAAATTCTTAGGACATAATATAGAAAGAAAAACAATCACTCCATTGAAATCACGCATTGACGCTATTCAAAAACTTCAACCACCAACAAATAAAAAGAAAATCCAAGAATTTCTTGGAATGTTAAACTTTTTAAGTAAATATGTTTATAAAATGCAATTATATCTACGACCATTTTATAACATCCTTAGACAACAAAATAACTTTGAATGGAACACAGAACATCAAACACGATTTGAAGAAATAAAGAAACTTTTAACTGAACAAATTTCAAACACAATTCCAGATTCAAATCAACCATTTTATGCAATGTGCGATGCTTCGAACTTTGGCATCGGTGCAGCACTATTACAATCACATAATGGTACAAATAAAATGAACCTCATATCAGCAAATTCTCGATTATTCACTCAAGCAGAGCTACGACTCTCAACTCTAATGAGAGAATGTACAGCCATAATATATACACTGACAGAATATGAATTTCTGATACTTGGATCAAAACATCCAACAGTTCTATTCACAGACCATAAACCAATCATCTTTCTCTTTACACAAAAATCTAACCCAAACCACCGAGTTTACAGATTTCAATTAATTCTAATGAAATTTCCAAACTTACATATAGTTTGGACTGCAGGAAAAAATCTTGCATTACCAGACACCTTAAGTCGAAATACACCACCTGAATTACTTACACGAAAAACAACAGTTGAAATACCCAAAAACATAAAATTCTACCTTGCAGAAAACGAAACATCACCCCGATTGGAATGCAAATATGCAGTAAAAACTGATATTGAACAATCACAAATAAATAATTTACAACATTTCCCACTTTATTTAGATTGTCAAAATAATCATTATGAAGTTGATCTACTTGGAACATCAACTTTCAAACCAATCCCATATTCTCAATGGATAAAAAATAACACCAAACAAAAACGAACAAAACAACACCTGCCTAAGAAAGACCATTTTCCACTAATTGAAAAAGAAGATTTAACTGATAAAATAAATTTATCAGGACCACAAACAAATGATTCAAAATACACAATAAATCAAGTTTTTGACCTTCACGACCCACTTGATACAATACCCTTATCTAAATTAGAAATCGAAAACATTTGTCTCCCCCCAACCGAAATAATTACAATTTCAACACTGAAACAATATCAAAACCTTGACCCGATAATTAGACAACTGAAATCATGGCACAAATATAAAACTAAACCTATCAAAGCAGATTCAACCATTCTAGGAAACAAAACACTCCTCCGATACTTTCGCAAATTTAACAACACAACAATTAACGAAAATACAGACCTTTTAGAGTATAACCTGAATGAATCTACAGTTCCATGTCTCCCTTTAAGTATGATTCTTATAGCTTTTAATATTTCACATACACAAAATATTAAAGGACACTCTGGATCAGAGAAAACATATTCAAATTTTATACAAAACTTTTATTTTCCAAATGCACCAATTTGGATAAAAGTACTATGCAATGACTGTATAGTATGTCAACTAAATAAACCTTACCCAAATCAAAAACAAATAGCACAAAAACAAGATTTCAAAGGACAAAGTTTGTACTTTAATCATCGTATCTCATTTGATACTAAAGGACCAATTTCACCCTCATCAGAAGGAAACTCCTACATTATGGTAATTGTTGACGCATATACACATTATGTAGCACTTAACCCAGTACCACATTGTAACGCTTATTACGCTTACACAACACTCTATGAACACTGGATAGCAAAATTCGGACTACCAGAAATTTTAGTTACAGACAACGGTACAGAATTCATAAATAATGAAATTATCACACTATGTCATTTATATAACATTAAACACAAACCACGTACATCTCATGCACCTTGGACAAACGGCTTAGTCGAAGGTATGAACCGTTCATTACAAGAATATCTTAGATGTATCATCAACGGAAATGATACAAAATATACCGAATGGTCAGCAGATGTAAAATTATTTCCCTTAGCGTATAATTCACAAATTACGACAACTTTAGGAATGTCACCATACGAAATGGTTTTTAACCAAAAGCCACGCAAACCAATAATGTTTACAGCAAATTCTCATAAAAACGCACAAGGTTATTGTCAACCAAATAAAGACTCAATTTGTTATAACCTACCTTTACATACACACGATGAAGATCATTTTCATCACCCACAAATTCTTAAACTAGCCTCCGGTACACACACCGAATGGATTCTAAATAGAGATAAAAAACACAATGAAATTTATCAAAAAATAACAAAAAAGTTATTACAAAGACAAAACATTAATGAACAAATCAATTCACGTTTTACACCAGCCTCCGATTTAAAAATTGGAACATTTGTTTTAATACCTAATTTTAATACTCAAAAAGGAATTTCTAAAAAATTACAACCCCTTCGAAGAGGACCATACCAAATAATTGCAAAACCCACTGATGTCACATATAAAATTACCGACTCAAACAAAAAAGAAATCGTTCAACATCGAAACAACCTATTACCTTATTACCCAAAAGAATACGCACTCCGCGAATTAACTCAATTATATTCTTTCACAGGATTAAAAATCATTCAAAATGAACCACATCTGAAAAACACAGAACAAAATGATAACCCCACCGAAAATCAAAACACAAAACCAACCGCCACCAAAAACAATACACAAAACCATAAAGAATCTCCAAAACAAAGAAAAAATAGAAAAATGACCGAACAAATAATACCCCAAGAACAAATCGACAAATCAGAAAATAGAAAAACAACAAGACTCCGAAATCAACCACGTAAAAACTATAAAATATTCATCCCCCAATCTAAAATTTTAAAGAAAGTGGAATTTCAAAAGTAATTTTAACATTATACTTCACAATCTTGAAACCTTCGAAACATTTTTCATTTACATTTTTCAAAATAACATGCTGACAAGTACGTAATAATTCTAGTTCAAAATAAACCAATAGGATTCATCCAATCCGTCACTTTCTCTAACTCAAACTAAGACCAATTAGACGAATCATATAGAACTCCAGGCACATCTATAACTATAACTTTACGACCTCCAGGTCAAAAATAAGCAAACCACTCCAACTTGACAACTAAAATAAATATCACCATAATACCGTACCCCTCCCTTATCTAATAACCCAAAGATCAACAATATTTCCCCAACTCAGACCACGAATACCCCCAAAGCAAATTTGTTAACTTAGCCTAAAGTAACAAAATGAACATTTTAATTAGCCTAAAGTATAAAAATCTCACCATACCCCGGATCATTTGACAAACAAAAATAAAGAAAAAGACGACCTCCCAGTCACCATGAAAATTGCCCCCAACAATTTTTTACAGAACTCAACCCACTTGTCAAAAAACTAATAAATAATCCGACCACACTAGAAAATCGCCTCAAACAGCAAAAAATATTCGACCAAGAGATCATTTCTTAAATGCTCTTCTCTCAATCAGTTACTCAAATACTCATAAATCTTAAACATTTTTTTACAATACTTGAAACCTTTATAATATTTCTTTTTGATATACTTGAATCTTTTCTAATAATCCTAATCATTTTTTGTAACATTTTTTTAATTTTCTACACTATACTCGAACTATTCCTCCAACTTTCCAAAACCCTTGATTACATCCACAGGTACGAGTCATATAACTTGTCTAAATGATACGAACAATTTTCAGTAGAACCGATATTTTTTTATTGTTTGTAATTTTCATAGCATTCTTATCATCCGCATCTTAGCTAAACTACTAACAACTTCAGAACTAATTCACGACATCTTCCCCCACGGTTTTTTCCCCGACGACTAACAGGTAAGTATGAATTAAATAAATATTACTAACTAATTAAAATATTAAAATACTCACCATACTTTATTCATGTTTTCTTTAGATTTTTAGCCTTCATCCGACAATCACCTACAAAAACCACAAAAGACAAATAAAAATCGCAAATTTCATCAAACAGATTTCAATCATTTATATTAATCTCTTACACTTATAAATTTATAAATTTAATACCCATGCAGTAAATTCATTTCTAAAATTTTCCCCACAAGCAGTAAATCTAATTATGATGAAAATTTGTAACTTAAAATTCCCCCATAACTAGCAGTAAATTTCCAAATTCTATGCAGTAAATTAATAAAATGCAAATGCAGTACTAACCTTTTGATATTCTCATTTATTCGCACAGAAATTCTATCCACACTCGCACAGCTCGCCCACGAAGAATTGTTTAAAATAATGAATTTCAGTTTCAAGTTTTCACACTCAACAACTCTAACATATAATAACATGTTTCAAATTTTCCTTTAACCCGGTTGGAAAGGAATCATATACTAAACAAAACTAACCAACGCAGCTTACTAAATACCACAAATCATAGAATAACAGCATGACTAAGAAAAGGAAACCAACGGTACCCAAACCGGATTAACCCAGTTTAAAACTGGATAATTTATTCTTTTGAAGACTATTATAAAGTCTAAGAAAGAAATAATAAAACACAAAAAAGTCGAAAGACAAACCCATACCACGAGCAATTTGCTTTTTGGAAAAAGGACATAACCAACAAGACATAAGAAAAACCACAACAAACCCAACATAAAACGTTGTCACATAACAGGACCCCTCACAAAAACCGCATGAAATCATACTCCCACTCCTGGCCTAACCCACCAGGAAGGACGTCCTGAGCATGCTCTATAGCCGGCCTAACCCACCGCGCTACATCTACGCTTTGTGACCACACCTCTATTTTTAATAAGAGCTACTCAAGTGTGAGTAACTCTTCAAAATAACCGAACTAAAACAAAAAGCTTTTGTGAAAACAACTAACTAAAATCATAACTAAAAAATATTAAACTAATAAATGTTTTATAAAATGTAAATTACATTATGCAATACATAGATCAGAATACAACACCAAGGACGAACATCCAAAGACAAAACGACCCCACTACACTCGAGAGAGAATGACCAACCACAATTGATATGCCACTCACAATCACAACTCAAAGGATTTAGAGTACGACTTGACTTCGCAGAAAAGGACTTCATTGAACTAGACCAATGACCACCTCGATGTTCAAGTATACGTACAGATCCGAGTAACCAGGCATCCCCTCCACGCACAATCTCCACGCCATTCCCAAACTAGATCAGACACAAAAGAAGTTCTCCACGCAGAACAGAAAAACCTGACATAGCCAACCATTCTGAAATCAGATTTGAGTTTGTTGCGAAGACTTAGTCGTTGTCACTAGAAGACACAACGTCTTATGTCTCTAACTCCAGCTTCCTGGAACTTCTTTAACAAAAAGGAAACAGAAGAAATAAGATGTTCGCCAAATAAGATGTTTTTTAATTGATTCAGGAGCAGAATCAAACATAATAAACATCCCCACATGGAATGAAATAAAAACCTTACACTCAAAGCTAACACCTCTTGAAACCTCCAGCAAACTAGCAACAGCACAAGGATCAACATTGATAAACTACGGAAAAATCCAATTATTTCTCCTCCCCACCAGAACAATGGAACAAAGCAAAATTTTAAATAAGCCATTTAAACAAATATTCCATATCACTGACATTAAATATAATATCATTGGAATACCATTTATTTCGAAGTATATACCAACAATTAACATACTAAATAGTAAAATATTAATCAAAGATAAATATACAAAAACAAAAGAAACATCCTTAACGTTTTTTCAAAGATTAAATAAACAACCACCATTCTTTTCAAAATTCTACCCGATATTTAACCAACAAAGAAAACACCTAAAACCACTATCAGGAAATATCTATAATTTTTCAATCAAACAAGTTCACCAATATGATAAAGAGCAAAACAAACAAAAATTTTATATGTCAGAATTTGAATTCAAACCTATCCACAAATTTTTCAAAATCACAATCTCATCCATAAAATACTTGAAAAATTCGAATTCCGATATCATTTCCTTACATGTCTATAACAACACACCTTACCAAGTAACATTACCTTTAGGACTTTTAGGATATTGTGAAACCAACGCTACAATATCACCAATACACGAAAAAGCCTATCGCGTAAATAATATACTCCAACTACTAGATATTTGCCAATCTACAATTCTTAATGAAGAATTATCTATAAATAATATAATAAGTAACAAAAACAGAAATACGGATTATTTCACAAAAACTCCATATTTCAAACCTACATTCAACATAAGTAACTACACAGAGGACCAACAAAAATTTTTAACAATGTTTAATTTCCAACATTCACAAATAACACAAGACGAATTCGAAAAGTTAGCCAAACAGCTAATTGAATATTCATCAGTCTATGCAACATCAAAATTCGATGTTGGAAAAATCAGTTCATCACTACATCTCCCGTTAAAACCAGACGCAGTTTTCAAAAAACAGAGAGCAAGTAAAGTACCAATTCACTTACATGATAAAGTGAACAGATTACTCGATATTTTAGAACAATACAACATTATATCACCAGTTAATAAAGAAGAACAACCAAAAGGCAACACATTTATCAACCCCGTTATCATTCTAGCTAAAGGAGAATCATTAAAAATCGTTCTCGATGCTAGATACCTCAATTCACTTATAGATGAATCAAAATGTAATTGGCCCATTGAACCAATACAAGTTATTTTAACAAAAATAAACGGCAAATACTTTACAACCGCCGATATGAATAGTGCATACAATCAAATGCCACTAGATGAACAATCACGACGTTTAACACAATTTGTTATCGGAAACCAACAATATGAATTCAACCGCTTATTCTATGGAATATCCATAGGACCAGCAGCATTTTCAGCTTTTATGAGCAAAATTTTTAGACCACTAATACTCAAGAAAAACGCAATCACCTATTTAGACGATGTTTTTATGCAATCACAAACAAAAGACGAGATGTTCAATGTTTTAGAAAAATATCACCAAATACTTCAGAACGAAAATCTGAAGGCCGCCCCCGATAAATCACACTTCTTTTTGACAAGAGTTAAATTCTTAGGACATAATATAGAAAGAAAAACAATCACTCCATTGAAATCACGCATTGACGCTATTCAAAAACTTCAACCACCAACAAATAAAAAGAAAATCCAAGAATTTCTTGGAATGTTAAACTTTTTAAGTAAATATGTTTATAAAATGCAATTATATCTACGACCATTTTATAACATCCTTAGACAACAAAATAACTTTGAATGGAACACAGAACATCAAACACGATTTGAAGAAATAAAGAAACTTTTAACTGAACAAATTTCAAACACAATTCCAGATTCAAATCAACCATTTTATGCAATGTGCGATGCTTCGAACTTTGGCATCGGTGCAGCACTATTACAATCACATAATGGTACAAATAAAATGAACCTCATATCAGCAAATTCTCGATTATTCACTCAAGCAGAGCTACGACTCTCAACTCTAATGAGAGAATGTACAGCCATAATATATACACTGACAGAATATGAATTTCTGATACTTGGATCAAAACATCCAACAGTTCTATTCACAGACCATAAACCAATCATCTTTCTCTTTACACAAAAATCTAACCCAAACCACCGAGTTTACAGATTTCAATTAATTCTAATGAAATTTCCAAACTTACATATAGTTTGGACTGCAGGAAAAAATCTTGCATTACCAGACACCTTAAGTCGAAATACACCACCTGAATTACTTACACGAAAAACAACAGTTGAAATACCCAAAAACATAAAATTCTACCTTGCAGAAAACGAAACATCACCCCGATTGGAATGCAAATATGCAGTAAAAACTGATATTGAACAATCACAAATAAATAATTTACAACATTTCCCACTTTATTTAGATTGTCAAAATAATCATTATGAAGTTGATCTACTTGGAACATCAACTTTCAAACCAATCCCATATTCTCAATGGATAAAAAATAACACCAAACAAAAACGAACAAAACAACACCTGCCTAAGAAAGACCATTTTCCACAAATTGAAAAAGAAGATTTAACTGATAAAATAAATTTATCAGGACCACAAACAAATGATTCAAAATACACAATAAATCAAGTTTTTGACCTTCACGACCCACTTGATACAATACCCTTATCTAAATTAGAAATCGAAAACATTTGTCTCCCCCCAACCGAAATAATTACAATTTCAACACTGAAACAATATCAAAACCTTGACCCGATAATTAGACAACTGAAATCATGGCACAAATATAAAACTAAACCTATCAAAGCAGATTCAACCATTCTAGGAAACAAAACACTCCTCCGATACTTTCGCAAATTTAACAACACAACAATTAACGAAAATACAGACCTTTTAGAGTATAACCTGAATGAATCTACAGTTCCATGTCTCCCTTTAAGTATGATTCTTATAGCTTTTAATATTTCACATACACAAAATATTAAAGGACACTCTGGATCAGAGAAAACATATTCAAATTTTATACAAAACTTTTATTTTCCAAATGCACCAATTTGGATAAAAGTACTATGCAATGACTGTATAGTATGTCAACTAAATAAACCTTACCCAAATCAAAAACAAATAGCACAAAAACAAGATTTCAAAGGACAAAGTTTGTACTTTAATCATCGTATCTCATTTGATACTAAAGGACCAATTTCACCCTCATCAGAAGGAAACTCCTACATTATGGTAATTGTTGACGCATTTACACCTTATGTAGCACTTAACCCAGTACCACATTGTAACGCTTATTACGCTTACACAACACTCTATGAACACTGGATAGCAAAATTCGGACTACCAGAAATTTTAGTTACAGACAACGGTACAGAATTCATAAATAATGAAATTATCACACTATGTCATTTATATAACATTAAACACAAACCACGTACATCTCATGCACCTTGGACAAACGGCTTAGTCGAAGGTATGAACCGTTCATTACAAGAATATCTTAGATGTATCATCAACGGAAATGATACAAAATATACCGAATGGTCAGCAGATGTAAAATTATTTCCCTTAGCGTATAATTCACAAATTACGACAACTTTAGGAATGTCACCATACGAAATGGTTTTTAACCAAAAGCCACGCAAACCAATAATGTTTACAGCAAATTCTCATAAAAACGCACAAGGTTATTGTCAACCAAATAAAGACTCAATTTGTTATAACCTACCTTTACATACACACGATGAAGATCATTTTCATCACCCACAAATTCTTAAACTAGCCTCCGGTACACACACCGAATGGATTCTAAATAGAGATAAAAAACACAATGAAATTTATCAAAAAATAACAAAAAAGTTATTACAAAGACAAAACATTAATGAACAAATCAATTCACGTTTTACACCAGCCTCCGATTTAAAAATTGGAACATTTGTTTTAATACCTAATTTTAATACTCAAAAAGGAATTTCTAAAAAATTACAACCCCTTCGAAGAGGACCATACCAAATAATTGCAAAACCCACTGATGTCACATATAAAATTACCGACTCAAACAAAAAAGAAATCGTTCAACATCGAAACAACCTATTACCTTATTACCCAAAAGAATACGCACTCCGCGAATTAACTCAATTATATTCTTTCACAGGATTAAAAATCATTCAAAATGAACCACATCTGAAAAACACAGAACAAAATGATAACCCCACCGAAAATCAAAACACAAAACCAACCGCCACCAAAAACAATACACAAAACCATAAAGAATCTCCAAAACAAAGAAAAAATAGAAAAATGACCGAACAAATAATACCCCAAGAACAAATCGACAAATCAGAAAATAGAAAAACAACAAGACTCCGAAATCAACCACGTAAAAACTATAAAATATTCATCCCCCAATCTAAAATTTTAAAGAAAGTGGAATTTCAAAAGTAATTTTAACATTATACTTCACAATCTTGAAACCTTCGAAACATTTTTCATTTACATTTTTCAAAATAACATGCTGACAAGTACGTAATAATTCTAGTTCAAAATAAACCAATAGGATTCATCCAATCCGTCACTTTCTCTAACTCAAACTAAGACCAATTAGACGAATCATATAGAACTCCAGGCACATCTATAACTATAACTTTACGACCTCCAGGTCAAAAATAAGCAAACCACTCCAACTTGACAACTAAAATAAATATCACCATAATACCGTACCCCTCCCTTATCTAATAACCCAAAGATCAACAATATTTCCCCAACTCAGACCACGAATACCCCCAAAGCAAATTATTTAACTTAGCCTAAAGTAACAAAATGAACATTTTAATTAGCCTAAAGTATAAAAATCTCACCATACCCCGGATCATTTGACAAACAAAAATAAAGAAAAAGACGACCTCCCAGTCACCATGAAAATTGCCCCCAACAATTTTTTACAGAACTCAACCCACTTGTCAAAAAACTAATAAATAATCCGACCACACTAGAAAATCGCCTCAAACAGCAAAAAATATTCGACCAAGAGATCATTTCTTAAATGCTCTTCTCTCAATCAGTTACTCAAATACTCATAAATCTTAAACATTTTTTTACAATACTTGAAACCTTTATAATATTTCTTTTTGATATACTTGAATCTTTTCTAATAATCCTAATCATTTTTTGTAACATTTTTTTAATTTTCTACACTATACTCGAACTATTCCTCCAACTTTCCAAAACCCTTGATTACATCCACAGGTACGAGTCATATAACTTGTCTAAATGATACGAACAATTTTCAGTAGAACCGATATTTTTTTATTGTTTGTAATTTTCATAGCATTCTTATCATCCGCATCTTAGCTAAACTACTAACAACTTCAGAACTAATTCACGACATCTTCCCCCACGGTTTTTTCCCCGACGACTAACAGGTAAGTATGAATTAAATAAATATTACTAACTAATTAAAATATTAAAATACTCACCATACTTTATTCATGTTTTCTTTAGATTTTTAGCCTTCATCCGACAATCACCTACAAAAACCACAAAAGACAAATAAAAATCGCAAATTTCATCAATCATTTATATTAATCTCTTACACTTATAAATTTATAAATTTAATACCCATGCAGTAAATTCATTTCTAAAATTTTCCCCACAAGCAGTAAATCTAATTATGATGAAAATTTGTAACTTAAAATTCCCCCATAACTAGCAGTAAATTTCCAAATTCTATGCAGTAAATTAATAAAATGCAAATGCAGTACTAACCTTTTGATATTCTCATTTATTCGCACAGAAATTCTATCCACACTCGCACAGCTCGCCCACGAAGAATTGTTTAAAATAATGAATTTCAGTTTCAAGTTTTCACACTCAACAACTCTAACATATAATAACATGTTTCAAATTTTCCTTTAACCCGGTTGGAAAGGAATCATATACTAAACAAAACTAACCAACGCAGCTTACTAAATACCACAAATCATAGAATAACAGCATGACTAAGAAAAGGAAACCAACGGTACCCAAACCGGATTAACCCAGTTTAAAACTGGATAATTTATTCTTTTGAAGACTATTATAAAGTCTAAGAAAGAAATAATAAAACACAAAAAAGTCGAAAGACAAACCCATACCACGAGCAATTTGCTTTTTGGAAAAAGGACATAACCAACAAGACATAAGAAAAACCACAACAAACCCAACATAAAACGTTGTCACATAACAGGACCCCTCACAAAAACCGCATGAAATCATACTCCCACTCCTGGCCTAACCCACCAGGAAGGACGTCCTGAGCATGCTCTATAGCCGGCCTAACCCACCGCGCTACATCTACGCTTTGTGACCACACCTCTATTTTTAATAAGAGCTACTCAAGTGTGAGTAACTCTTCAAAATAACCGAACTAAAACAAAAAGCTTTTGTGAAAACAACTAACTAAAATCATAACTAAAAAATATTAAACTAATAAATGTTTTATAAAATGTAAATTACATTATGCAATACATAGATCAGAATACAACACCAAGGACGAACATCCAAAGACAAAACGACCCCACTACACTCGAGAGAGAATGACCAACCACAATTGATATGCCACTCACAATCACAACTCAAAGGATTTAGAGTACGACTTGACTTCGCAGAAAAGGACTTCATTGAACTAGACCAATGACCACCTCGATGTTCAAGTATACGTACAGATCCGAGTAACCAGGCATCCCCTCCACGCACAATCTCCACGCCATTCCCAAACTAGATCAGACACAAAAGAAGTTCTCCACGCAGAACAGAAAAACCTGACATAGCCAACCATTCTGAAATCAGATTTGAGTTTGTTGCGAAGACTTAGTCGTTGTCACTAGAAGACACAACGTCTTATGTCTCTAACTCCAGCTTCCTGGAACTTCTTTAACAAAAAGGAAACAGAAGAAATAAGATGTTCGCCAAACACCAACGTCCATCATCCATCCTTCGAATTGCAGAAGAACTATTCTAAAAAACTCTGTAAAACCCGGATGGGTGGAACCTGATCTAAACTACATTTTATGATTGGATAAATTAGATATTTTACCAATGTAAAGTATTTAATATTAACCAATCATGATCCATCTAACTAACAACCCACTTATTTGTAAGTGCTGAAGTTACTTGTAATTTCAGCACCAGAGAGATTTGAATTTAACTTAGAAATTAGTTGGACTCTCCCG
Source organism: Symsagittifera roscoffensis (assembly GCF_963678635.1). Lineage (NCBI taxonomy): Eukaryota > Metazoa > Xenacoelomorpha > Acoela > Convolutidae > Symsagittifera > Symsagittifera roscoffensis. The sequence goes on from NC_087064.1 coordinate 30,686,913, forward strand.
AGCACTTCAGCAGCCGCAATAAACCAGTATACCCTAGATCTATTGAGCCTAGCAGAGACTAGTTAAACAACCTGAGACTAGATAGTATAAGAGTAAGATTAGGATCGGTATTAGACTAAGAAGTTGCACGAATCTATCCGGCCGAAAATAAGATAGCGTGACGAGCAGACGGTGTACCCTATCCGAAATTACTCTATGAGTTAACCAACTCGGTCTTAACTCACTAATCAAAATGGGGATTTTTTTTAGGTCGACCAAATTGATTTTTCGAGCTCTCCTAAATCACTATAAAGACCCCATTTTGACCAAATTTTCTGCGCCGCAAACAAATTTTTGAAAAAAGGCCAAATTTTGAAAAAAGGCCAAAAAAAGCGTTTGAAAAAAGGCCAAAAAAATTTTTTTTAAAAAGCTAATAAAATTTTGAAAAAAGGCCAAAAAAAAGCATTTTTGGAAAACTTTGACCAAAAAATTGCATCTTTTCGGCGCGCGCTCCTACCTCAAAATTAGTATAAATTGGCGCCAAAGGCACTTTTAGAAAATTTTTAGGGTCCGTCATCAAAAAATCGATATCTCAGAAAAGTACAAAAGGGGGACCCTTTGGGCTGGCAAGGAATCAAATTCCTGAGGGGAGGGCGTCCGCCCCCCGCACCCCCTTCCTTAATCCGACCCCCGCACCCCCTTCCTTAATCCGCCCCTGACATGTTGCCTCAAATTGAAAACTTGAGGCAGTTCGTTGCCCCAATACGTATGTATCAAAGGTTTTTGTTTTATTTATTTTTTTTGTTATGCAGCACTTCTGGTTTTAATTGCTCAAAGTGTTGCTGAGCAAATATTAAATAACGTAACTGCTCAAAAAAGCGAACTGTTACGTTAGTCGAATATACAGAAAGACGTGCCGGTAACGTCCCCAAACCTGGAAACCGGGTTCGAACCCCCGCCCCGACTCCCACCAAACCTTTTTTTTGGATTTTATTTATACGTAAAACTCATTGTTTTAGTTCATAGAATGGCCTTGGTCGACCTTGATTGTCAGGTTTTTGTCTGTGTTTAGCCAAAAGTGTGCGCTTGAACATGCAAAAAAAGCTCGGTTCTGTTAAAAGTAGAAACTTTATTGAGTTTGTTATGCGTACTTAAACTTCGAACAATTTTTCTTTCGAGCCATTTGATGGTCAAAATTACCGAGACCAAAACAATTCAATACAAATTCGGATGCAGTATTTTTTGAGCAGCACAATGAGACAACACAATGACAGACATTGCAACCTTCATGATGATCTCAAAATAAAATTCCCGTAATCAGCACTTTTAAATCTTTGAAGTAAAATATCTTCTAAACAAACTCAATTAATTCATTACTCAATTATACCAAATTAGATTGAAGTCATCATCCTAAGTTTAGTAGGAAATAACTTAGAAAATGTTTATATTCTGAAATAAAACATTAAAACTTTTTCTATAGTTTGTTTTTGAACTCAGAATGTCATGTTGTCATCATTCCCACCTAAAGTCTGGAACAGGAAACCGAAAAAAATCGCGCAACAAATCAGTTGCTACAGAAGTTGTTATTAAATACTTTCCTCATTTGCAGAATTTGGACAATTGGTTGGAACCATTTTTTCCATTCTGCTCGTGTAGTCTCTTTTTTGCAAACGTGGGGGAATTCACAATGTCTTTAGGCCGGTCTTGCTGGCTATTTCACACTGCCGCAATATGTTCCCTTTGGTACTGAGGTCAGCGGGGCAACCGATTCCCAGTACTGTTCACAATCCCAAAAGGGTTGATTTGGTGGTTGGCTGCTCTGTACTGTACTGTGCTGCTCGCCCCGTGATTCGTGCTCTTCCGACTGTATCCACCCGTCAATCAATAATCGATCGCAACAACAATTCCAATAATAAGAATGAATTAACAAAAGAATATAACCAAATACAGGGTAGCCTATATTTGGCTGATATACAAATTAATCATTCAATTAAAGCATTATAAGTTCAATTTCAAATCTAATAGCTGATAATTTCATAGTGCTATCTTACAATACGGATCAGCTACTAAGACACTACGGCATTCAAATTGAAAAACAAAACTGATTACTGCAATAGTTTTTGGGCTGTGGAGGCGAAAAACTTAGAAAGAATATAGCATATTTTAAACTTTTCAATGTCAGATTAATGCATGCAGGGATGCGGAAAACGATTTACGAAAATAAATATGAAAAACTATTTATTTTTCTGTATTTTTTCAACAAAAAATTCTTTTTTTTAAACGATCGGAATATTTGATAATTTTTCTAGCGCCGCCTGTATACGAATCAAATATACAATTGTTCCGGTGTTCTATCCAATCACAAAATAGTCGAATTCGGTCCAAAGGATATTCAAGTCGAATTCATTATATTTTTATTAAACTTTGGATAAATCAACTATAGCGGTTATTTACGGCTCTTGCCGAAGAAAAAAAACAATTTTGCTCTGGATAACGATAGGGGAATAAAGGAGGGACGAACCGTTTAAAATAAAAAAACCTTCATGATAACACGTTCATGAAACGTCAACACTTTTTCAAAAAGTTATCAGAAAAAAAACAGCACATCTCATGTCAAGTCAACAATATCAAATTTCAAAACGAAATTGAAAATTTTCTGTACCAAATGTAAATAAATTCAATTTAAGAAAGGGAGAGCAAACGACAATCTTTAACAACAGAATTGAGAACCTAATCAAAATGGGGATTTTTTTAGGTCGACCAAATTGATTTTTCGAGCTCTCCTAAATCACTATAAAGACTCCATTTTGACCAAATTTTCTGCGCCGCAAACAAAATTTTGAAAAAAGGCCAAATTTTGAAAAAAGGCCAAAAAAAGCGTTTGAAAAAAGGGCAAAAAAATTTTTTGAAAAAAGCTAATAAAATTTTGAAAAAAGGCCAAAAAAAAGCATTTTTGGAAAACTTTGACCAAAAAATTGCATCTTTTCGGCGCGCGCTCCTACCTCAAAATTAGTATAAATTGGCGCCAAAGGCACTTTTAGAAAATTTTTAGGGTCCGTCATCAAAAAATCGATATCTCAGAAAAGTACAAAAGGGGGACCCTTTGGGCTGGCAAGGAATCAAATTCCTGAGGGGAGGGCGTCCGCCCCCCGCACCCCCTTCCCTAATCCGCCCCCCGCACCCCCTTCCTTAATCCGCCCCTGACATGTTGCCTCAAATTGAAAACTTGAGGCAGTTCGTTGCCCCAATACGTATGTATCAAAGGTTTTTGTTTTATTTATTTTTTTTTGTTATGCAGCACTTCTGGTTTTAATTGCTCAAAGTGTTGCTGAGCAAATATTAAATAACGTAACTGCTCAAAAAAGCGAACTGTTACGTTAGTCGAATATACAGAAAGACGTGCCGGTAACGTCCCCAAACCTGGAAACCGGGTTCGAACCCCCGCCCCGACTCCCACCAAACCTTTTTTTTGGATTTTATTTATACGTAAAACTCATTGTTTTAGTTCATAGAATGGCCTTGGTCGACCTTGATTGTCAGGTTTTTGTCTGTGTTTAGCCAAAAGTGTGCGCTTGAACATGCAAAAAAAGCTCGGTTCTGTTAAAAGTAGAAACTTTATTGAGTTTGTTATGCGTACTTAAACTTCGAACAATTTTTCTTTCGAGCCATTTGATGGTCAAAATTACCGAGACCAAAACAATTCAATACAAATTCGGATGCAGTATTTTTTGAGCAGCACAATGAGACAACACAATGACAGACATTGCAACCTTCATGATGATCTCAAAATAAAATTCCCGTAATCAGCACTTTTAAATCTTTGAAGTAAAATATCTTCTAAACAAACTCAATTAATTCATTACTCAATTATACCAAATTAGATTGAAGTCATCATCCTAAGTTTAGTAGGAAATAACTTAGAAAATGTTTATATTCTGAAATAAAACATTAAAACTTTTTCTATAGTTTGTTTTTGAACTCAGAATGTCATGTTGTCATCATTCCCACCTAAAGTCTGGAACAGGAAACCGAAAAAAATCGCGCAACAAATCAGTTGCTACAGAAGTTGTTATTAAATACTTTCCTCATTTGCAGAATTTGGACAATTGGTTGGAACCATTTTTTCCATTCTGCTCGTGTAGTCTCTTTTTTGCAAACGTGGGGGAATTCACAATGTCTTTAGGCCGGTCTTGCTGGCTATTTCACACTGCCGCAATATGTTCCCTTTGGTACTGAGGTCAGCGGGGCAACCGATTCCCAGTACTGTTCACAATCCCAAAAGGGTTGATTTGGTGGTTGGCTGCTCTGTACTGTACTGTGCTGCTCGCCCCGTGATTCGTGCTCTTCCGACTGTATCCACCCGTCAATCAATAATCGATCGCAACAACAATTCCAATAATAAGAATGAATTAACAAAAGAATATAACCAAATACAGGGTAGCCTATATTTGGCTGAAATACAAATTAATCATTCAATTAAAGAAAGGGGTTCGCGATTACTATTATTTAAAGCAACTGCCTCCTGCAGTTCAATTAACACCTCACTACAAAGTATCGTCCTCCTCGAGAACGTCTTTCAATAAAAATCGTCCAACAACGATTCCGCTATCCTCTTGATAGCCTAACTAACATTCACTAAATAATCTGCATTCACATTAACAAGTCTTCCAACTCGTTCTCTAACTAACTGAGAACCAACTATTCGATTCGCTCGCAATAATTCTTCTCTGACGAGAACCAACCACTCTTAAGGGTAGCTAACACTGTTCTGACTCTTACAGGCTATCCGGTACCCTCCAGTTCCTTATCTTACTTTACACTTAGTTTTAGTTAAGTCACGCCATTCCCTCTCAGTCCTGACATCCGCCTAAGTCACCCGACCGCACATGTTTTAAGGATATATCCCTCCCCCTGTCAACTCTGTCACAGGCCAACTTCGTTTTCTTTTAATCATTCGTTTCACGCTTATATATACCCGGTATGCGGTAGCCGTCACAATTTGACCAAGTAAACAAATGTCATACTATTCTAATCAACTAGTTCTTGAACTCTGTGAACTTCAGCTTTCGAGTTCAACTCAACCTCTAAACCATGCCATGTTTACTCAGTAATCCTCCCAAGGTCTTTTTTTAACTATTCCGTTAATGTTCCGACCTCCCAAGGGTAGGGGGAGACCATTTTCGTTGGTAGCGAATTCATTTCAGGCATCTAAATTTTCTATCTGTACTCTATTCCAATCCCGACCTTCTAGCTATCAGGGGAACGTAGTTTGTCTTTTAGGGGTCGGAATAAACCAAAAAGTCACCTCCGGAGGGCCAAGTAGATTTCCCGTCCATTCATACTATTTAGGAAACTTAACTCTCATGCTATGCTTCTATTACTACCAATTTCCTCGGGGACTACTTTTCTTTTTACCCTGACTAATATTCTATTTATCGCGCATTCGCCAAGCTAAATTGAACCCAATGTTTACCAAGTCCACTTTGAATTAACTCTACTACTCCAAGGTTGCAAATATATAAGTTTGCCCCCCAATTTTTAGCAAGGTAACCCATCCTCATTTCCAGGGGTTGGGCTGGGAAATACGCCACTTTCCGGTGTTAATCCCGGGGTTTTCCATGCAAGTTTGGGGTCAAAACGCCCAAAGATCAACTTAAGGTCACCCCGGGGTCAACCGGTGTCAAACTTCCATATTTTGGTTCAGAATTCCATGGGGGTCCTAACTACCAACCATGGGGGTTTCATTCATATCCCATCAATAATCCACATCTAAGGTCCATTATCACTTTTTCCGGGAAAAACCTATTAACACCGGAAGGAGTCACCGGAGGGGTTTCAATTACAAGGGATCTTTTTTCGGGGATGAGTTTTAGTGTCTGATGCCGCCATAAAATTGATATGCCCTTGCTCATTATTTTGCGTAAATTAACTACTTCCGGCCTAAGGGGGTGTTTTTCCAAGTGCTAATAGCTTCCGGTCCAGCCTCCGGAATTGATGCAAATTATAAAACTAGATGTATCTTGCCACTATCTATCATCCCTCCAAGTTTCAGCTCCCTGCAATCATTGGAGGCCGAGAAACGACTTCCGGAAGTTAGGGGTAGGTTTGTTTAATTAGGGCATAAAACCAGAAGTGGCGGTCTGAGGGGTCTGGGTTCCCAAACTTAAGCTCCCCTTAACCAGGCCTACAAGATACTAGAATTTGAACCCAATACCGCCGCTAGTTTCCGAGTTCTGATAGGGCCATTTACACTTCCGGGGACCGTTATCACTTGCCCCCCTCCCCAAGGGTCTGAGGGGTCCCGTTTCTTGTATGCCCGGGTCAAATCATCTCCAGTATCGCTCCTCTGAATTTCATAACATTAGCTTTCCTAATTCCGATTGGGGGGGGGGGGGGGGGTTCGCCGATTTTAACAAATTTTGTTTTCTGGCATAGGAGGGACGATCTCTTCGAAGATTGAACTATTTCGAACTTTACCCTTTGTTTGCTCTACTACTTAATTTAATGACGAATCAATCTTACGCTCAGGTTACTATAGTAGATGTAATACAGTAATACTGTAGAATCACCAATTCTACATTTTTCAATCATTTTTTATGTAGCTCCAAACGTCTCAAGGAATTCCAAGGCTTGTCACAATTTATTAGCAATCTTTTCATTTTTCAAATAATTTATTGGCAGCGAATTATCGGAAATAGAAAAAATACCGGACTAATTTTTTTTGCTAAAATTATGTTTACTACAGTTTTCTTTGCAAAACTAAATACAAAACGAAAACAAAATTATACCAAATCTTGCACTATGAAATTGCAATAATTTTCTAATCCGTCATGTAAAAACCCTGCGCAAAAAGGAGAACTTCTCGAAACCATTTTTCAACAGCAAAATGCCTAATCAAAAATCTAAAAATCTTCGCAAAAGAAAACTTCTATTTGCCTTATTAAAATTTTTTTTCTTGAATTTTTGTGGCAGATCACAGAAAAGGGGAAGCGGAGCTATAAGCAGAGTGGTCTAAGAGCAGAACGGGTCCCAGAGCAGAAAGACAGAAAAATAATAACTTTTATTGATTAATACGGGCAAATTGATGAAAAAGCTATCAGAATTGTCAAAAATACTGTTATATGCCAAATTGACAATTGACAACCATCTTAAATGACTTCAGTTTTCACATGCAATCAGGAAAACTCCGGGAAAGAAATTGAAAACCAAAACTCAGCAAATACAAAATTGCAAAAAATGCAAAACTGAATGCCAAACACGTGCAACCAACTAATTTATAATCAAATCAAAATTCAAAGCAAGAAAGACTCAAATAAATCGTGTAAATTAGAAACGATTACATTTTCTTTTTCTAGATGGCACTCAGCTAAATTGCCAGAAACCACACCCTTGCTCTACCCCCTGACCAGGCTGGAAGCACAGTTTGTCTTTAGTACCAACCAAGGAACACCCGTTTTGCAGTTCCTTAAGATTAAAAAAAAATCGGTTTAACAATTTGGACCCCCATAGCTTAACTTTGGTATTGGGACGTTAACTTTACATTTGGTTTATATTACTTTCCGCCTGTTTAAGTATCAGAACGAACTACTATCAAGCATTTGTAATTTTCAAATGCTTATTTTATTTCGTTATACTTATTTGAAAATATATTTACCGCACCATTGTCCTTTTGCTTCGTTCCTTTTTAAGTTTAGGTCTAGCTACCTAGGACGGGAACTAACAAAGTAGGTCAAAACTACGACTGGATACGACATCTACAACAACTGCAACGATCAACTACGACAAACTAGCCATGCCCAACAAAACCACTCTCCCCCAGAGAAATCTTCTCATCGCCCAACTAGAGCGCCTCTTCAGACGATTACGAAAAGCCATCAGTGACATCAATACAAACTACAACATAGCTGACTCAGAAACCGAGATGAAGAAAATTCTCAGCAATTTGGAAGACGCCACTAAGTACCTTGTAGACCACCCGACTGAGCACGCCACTGCGGAGGATCTCATCAACCGATTCACTGATATACAAGACGAACACGACGCCATCATGGATGAATTTAGACAGATGCTACAAAAAAAACAGCAGAGGCAACTTCACAACAGCAGAACACTAATGCCACCACAATTCAAGCCCACCACACAGCTGATTCAATGCAACAACAGACAATACTAGATCGGGACTCTAGCCAGACGTCAACATTATCCAACAGCAGCCATCAGCCCGGATCATCAGTTCAGCAAACAGTAGAGGACCAAAACTTTTCAGATAGCCGAGATACTCAGCAGCAAGTCCCCCAGACAGGTTTCGAAATAGACAGACCACCACTTCAACAAACAGAACACGACACCACTAACGCAAACCTCAGCTTCAACATAGTTACAGAACAGCAGTCCATTCCAGCAGCAGTATCTCAGACGACAAGTAACGGAAAGTCACGAGCAACGGAGAGCAGATCGTTACTTACTCTCCATCGTATTCCGAGAATTCGCTTGAAGATTTTGGTGTCCTTGATTTCGTCTATGGTGATGGATCTATGTTCCTCTGGTATTGTTTGCAGAATTCTATGATCCGTAGTGATTAACTTCGTCAGGTTGAAGCTTCCTTGTTGTAGCACGTGTCGAAGGTCTTCTATGATTTTCACTGCGGTGTCGATGTCGTCGGTGGCTTCGAAGAAGTCGTCCATATAGAAGTTCTCGTAGACAAGTTTTTTGATGTGGGGATGGCTTTCAGCATTGTCGTCTGAGCAAGTTCCTAATGCGTAAATTGCACAGGTGGGAGAACATTTGGCTCCAAAGACGAATCGAGTGTACTCAAAAAATTTGGGTTCTTCCGCTCCCCAGAGGAAATGAAGAAATTTTTTGTCTTCGGGGTTAACAGAAAACTGCATATACATCCCTTCAATGTCGGCAGTGATGGGATGCTTACCTTCGCGAAATCGGGTAATTACTCCAAGTAGATTGCAGAGCAAGTCAAGTCCAGTGAGAAGCATATCATTCAGACAAACTCTTTTAAATTTGGATTTGGCATTGGAAACACGGCGAAGTTTTCCTGGCTTGTTTGGGTTGATTACGCCATGTTTAGGTAAAATCAATCCTGTCGAAGGTTTTTCGTCTGGCTTTAATTTCCGAATGTAGTGCTTGCTTACATTCTGGTCAATTGTATTCTGGTAGAGAGCCAAATTTTCTGAATTCTTGTTAAGTTGTATTCTCATCCGGTTATATTGGGCAATTGCTGCTTTCTAGTTGTTGGGAAGATTTGCATTTGGTTTCCACAGAATTCCAAGTTGATAGCGGTTGTCGTATAATGATATGGTTTTCCGAAGTGTTTGCATAGCGTGTCTTTTGTCCGATGACAGAGTTACTTCAGGTGATGCGGCATAAGTTTCCATTCGCCAGAATGAAGTGAGAAGATCTGAGATTTGTGTGTCGTCAGTTGATATCTGTATTGGGGTGGCTATTGCTTGGTGGCTTGAGAAGTATCCAATGTCGTTGTTCGGGCCTGCTATTACCCATCCTAGGGCTGTACGGACTGCTCGAGGAACATTTTGATTTCCTTTGATGATCGTCTTCGGGCTGATGATGTCAATATTGTCCGTTCCGATCACTAGGGCTACGTCGTTGTTGCTGAAGTCCGGAAAACATATATCCTTAAGGTGGTCGTATTGGCTGCAGATGTCGTTCAACTTTTCGGGCTCCGCTGCATTCAAGTTGATGTTCTCTTTGATTAAAACATTAGTTAGTTTAAACGCTAAAGTGTTATTTCCAAATGAATGAACTGTAATATCCACTGTCTTAGCCTCTATCGTTTGCTAGTTGAAGAAACCTCCAATGAGCAGTTGTTCCTGATGGTAAGCTTCCTCCAGTTGAAGATATGCGAAGTCTTCTGGGAAGGCTGGTTGGTTGATGGTCGAGATCCGTTGGCGTCTCGAAGTCTTGGGGCTATTTGTTGTCGATCGTTCGATTCCAGGGTCATTTGCTGCGGTTGCATAGGTGGTAAGTGATCGCGTGCTAATGCAAACTGTCTGATCCAGTCGTTGAAGGCGATAAGATTAGGCTGGTCGATTTTCTGGGCGCTGATGTACTGTGTCCACTGAAGCTGCTGATGGTGTTTCAATTTGCTGACGGTAAATTGAACGTATATTGTAGAGTTTAAGTCGTCTTTGAACCCAAGCGTCCGAAAGGTTTCGACCATGTTACTGATGAATGTGGAAAGTTCCATGTTCGAATCCCTGCGATGAGTTGATGGTTGCTTGAAGCTCTGTAGTCTGTTGACGAAGTCATTGATGATGATGTCGGGTCGTCCATATCGTCGTCGTAGTTCCTGGAGGGCAGCGTTGTACATAGTGCTATTGAAGGAGTAGCCAGAAATAGCTTGTTTTGCTTTTCCAGTCGTTAAAGTCTGCAGATGAGTCATATTTTTGGAGTCCGAGATGGCTTGATTGTGGATTGTTGCTTCGAAGAGTCCGAACTACATGCTCCACTTCATAAGGTTTCCGTTGAAAGGCTCGATTTTTATTTTTGGGGGCCTAGTCATAAGACTGTAGTTTGCTCGTGACTGTCAGTTACTTGATGTCTGAGATACTGCTGCTGGAATGAACTGCTGTTCTGTAACTATGTTGAAGCTGAGGTTTGCGTTGGTGGTGTCGTGTTCTGTTTGTTGAAGTGGTGGCCTGTCTGTTTCGAAACCTGTCAGGGGGACTTGAGGCCGAGTGTATCGTTACTTACTCTCCATCGTATTCCAAGAATTCGCTTGAAGATTTTGGGGTCCTTGATTTCGTCTATGGTGATGGATCTTTGTTCCTCTGGTATTGTTTGCAGAATTCTATAATCTGTAGTGATCCACTTTGTCAGGTTGAAGCTTCCTTGTTGTAGTACGTGTCAAAGGTCTTCTATGATTTTCACTGCGGTGTCGATTTCGTCGGTGGCTTCGAAGAAGTCGTCCATGTATTGATACACTCAGCTTCACTACTGACAAACTACACGAAATTGCCCAGAAGAAACCTACACAACGGAACCTACTTCGCGCAGCTTCTCCTTAATCTTTGACCCAATTGGAATAGCAGCACCTATTACGATTCGACCACGAATAATCCAGCAAGCAATTTGGAGAAAAGAAATGAAGTGGGACGACCAAATTACACGAGAAATGTTACCTGAACTGTTTGAACTTCTCGACGAGAGAAAAGATCTACAGACAGTGGAAATACCCCGACACTATTTTGGATACAGCTCCGACAACATGGCTCTTCATGTTTTTTCAGATGCCTCCTACAGCGTCCTAGCAGCAGTCGCTTATTTTGTATACAGCAACAGTGCCACTCGGCAATTCTGCGGCGCCTTTTTTCTAGGAAAAGCTCGAGTGGCTCCTCTAAAACAACACACAATAACTAAATTGGAACTACAAGCCGCAGTTTTGGTGCTCGCCTCGCAAAGTTCATTCCTAGAGAACAAAGGATTTACATCAACTCTACGCATATGTGGACAGACAGCACAACGGCGCTTCATTGGATACAGGGATTTGATAAACGACAACAAATTTTTGTGGCTCACAGAATTGCAGAAATTTTAGAAAGCACCCAAGCGAGTCAATGGAATCATTGCCTAGGACCCCTAAACCCAGCAGACGACGGAACCCATGGAATACCCCTCTCAGAATTCAGTAACAATTCAAGATAGGTCACCGGACCGAAATTCATATGTGAACCAGAATGCAACTGGTCAAAGCTACAGTTAATCGACGCCAATACGGATACCTTGCAACTCAACGATCAAACTGGACAACTGGATTAAATAGCAACAACTCCAATGCTAGCTTTTCAAGCTTCCACCGTAAAGACAGAACAAAGCTTCATCGATTACAGCAGATTCTCCAAATGGACAAGAGTTCTCAGAACAACTGCATACGTGATGCGTGCCGCCACGATTTTTAAAGATAAAGGACTACAGTCCCGCAACGAAAGCCCGACCACCGAACTGACAAGCAACAACATGATTGCCGCAAAGAACTTTATCTTCAAGAAGACGCAACGAGACAGCTTCAAACCAGAGGTCAACGCATTGACACAAAATAAACGAATCAACACAACTAGCAGACTTCGACACCTATCACCATTTCTAGACGAAGACGGACTCTTGCGAGCACGTGGACGCCTCGAGAAATCTCAATTGGACTATTGCATAAAACACCCGATTATCCTTGATGGAAACCACCCAGCAGTTCACCTCTTTATAGGACAAACCCACAAAGACAACCAGCATTCGCCATGCCAGCACTTGAAAAATATTCTTCAAAACAAGTATTGGATTCTCTGTGTTCGCGCACACATTGACAAGATCATAAAAAACTGTTACGACTGCCGACGAAAACAGGCAACTGGACTACAGCCGGAACTTGCGCCCCTACCCGCCTTCAGATTTCCAGAAGATAAACCCTTCCCGTTTCAACGAACAGGATTAGATCTCTTTGGACCGTTTGCTTCGAAAACCGTAGAAAACTACAACAAACGCTACGGCGTTATAATGACTTGCCAAACAACACGAGCCGTACATCTTGAGATGTGCCAGGATCAATCAGCCGACGCCTTCATCAAAACGTTACGACGATTCTTCGCTCGCAGAGGACAACCAGCCAAAATTGTTTCTGATGATGGTACAAATTTCACCGCAGCCGAAAAAAGAACTCAACAGGCACTTCGACGCCGATGTTACACGACAATTCTACGCCAACCATCAGATTGAATGGACCTTCAACCCTGCCTATGCTCCTCAAAGACTCGTTCTATGCCATCATAGGAAGCCAGATTCTAACAGACGACATATTCAACACCATTCTTTGCGAAGTTGAACACTTCATGAACGCAAGACCCATCACTACAGTTTCAGCATCCCCCGATGATGTTGAAGCCCTCCCCCAAGCGTCCGAAAGGCTTCCACCATGTTACTGATGAATGTGGAAAATTCCATGTACGAATCCCTGCGATGAGTTGATGGTTGCTTGAAGCTCTGTAGTCTGTTGACGAAGTCATTGATGATGATGTCGGGTCGTCCATATCGTCGTCGTAGTTCCTGGAGGGCAGCGTTGTACATAGTGCTATTGAAGGAGTAGCCAGAAATAGCTTGTTTTGCTTTTCCAGTCGTTAAAGTCTGCAGATGAGTCATATTTTTGGAGTCCGAGATGGCTTGATTGTGGATTGTTGCTTCGTAGAGTCCGAACCACATGCTCCACTTCATAAGGTTTCCGTTGAAAGGCTCGATTTTTATTTTTGGGGGCCTAGTCATAAGACTGTAGTTTGCTCGTGACTGTCAGTTACTTGATGTCTGAGATACTGTTGCTGGAATGAACTGCTGTTCTGTAACTATGTTGAAGCTGAGGTTTGCGTTGGTGGTGTCGTGTTCTGTTTGTTGAAGTGGTGGTCTGTCTATTTCGAAACCTGTCAGGGGGACTTGAGGCCGAGTGTATCGTTACTTACTCTCCATCGTATTCCGAGAATTCGCTTGAAGATTTTGGGGTCCTTGATTTCGTCTATGGTGATGGATCTTTGTTCCTCTGGTATTGTTTGCAGAATTCTATAATCTGTAGTGATCCACTTCGTCAGGTTGAAGCTTCCTTGTTGTAGTACGTGTCGAAGGTCTTCTATGATTTTCACTGCGGTGTCGATTTCGTCGGTGGCTTCGAAGAAGTCGTCCATGTATTGATACACTCAGCTTCACTACTGACAAACTACACGAACTCGCCCAGAAGAAACCTACACAACGGAACCTACTTCGCGCAGCTTCCTCAATCTTTGACCCAATTGGAATAGCAGCACCTATTACGATTCGACTACGAATAATCCAGCAAGCAATTTGGAGAAAAGAAATGAAGTGGGACGACCAAATTACACGAGAAATGATACCTGAACTGTTTGAATTTCTCGACGAGAGAAAAGATCTACAGACAGTGGAAATACCCCGACACTATTTTGGATACAGCTCCGACAACATGGCTCTTCATGTTTTTTCAGATGCCTCCTACAGCCTCCTAGCAGCAGTCGCTTATTTTGTATACAGCAACAGTGCCACTCGGCAAATCTGCAACGCCTTTTTTCTAGGAAAAGCTCGAGTGGCTCCACTAAAACAACACACAATAACTAAATTGGAACTACAAGCCGCAATTTTTGGTGCTCGCCTCGCAAAGTTCATTCGCAGAGAACAAAGGATTTACATCAACTCTACGCATATGTGGACAGACAGCACAACGGCGCTTCATTGGATACAGGGATCTGATAAACGACAACAAATTTTTGTGGCTCACAGAATTGCAGAAATTTTAGAAAGCACCCAAGCGAGTCAATGAAATCATTGCCTAGGACCCCTAAACCCAGCAGACGACGGAACCCGTGGAATACCCCTCTCAGAATTCAGTAACAATTCAAGATAGTTCACCGGACCGAAATTCATATGTGAACCAGAATGCAACTGGTCAAAGCTACAGTTAATCGACGCCAATACGGATACCTTGCAACTCAACGATCAAACTGGACAAATGGATGAAATAGCAACAACTCCAATGCTAGCTTTTCAAGCTTCCACCGTAAAGACAGAACAAAGCTTCATCGATTACAGCAGATTCTCCAAATGGACAAGAGTTCTCAGAACAACTGCATACGTGATGCGTGCCGCCACGATTTTTAAAGATAAAGGACTACAGTCCCGCAACGAAAGCCCGACCACCGAACTGACAAGCAACAACATGATTGCCGCAAAGAACTTTATCTTCAAGAAGACGCAACGAGACAGCTTCAAACCAGAGGTCAACGCATTGACACAAAATAAACGAATCAACACAACTAGCAGACTTCGACACCTATCACCATTTCTAGACGAAGACGGACTCTTGCGAGCACGTGGACGCCTCGAGAAATCTCAATTGGACTATTGCATAAAACACCCGATTATCCTTGATGGAAACCATCCAGCAGTTCACCTCTTTATAGGACAAACCCACAAAGACAACCAGCATTCGCCATGCCAGCACTTGAAAAATATTCTTCAAAACAAGTATTGGATTCTCTGTGTTCGCGCATACATTGACAAGATCATAAAAAACTGTTACGACTGCCGACGACAACAGGCAACTGGACTACAGCCGGAACTTGCGCCCCTACCCGCCTTCAGATTTCCAGAAGATAAACCCTTCCCGTTTCAACGGACAGGATTAGATCTCTTTGGACCGTTTGCTTCGAAAACCGCAGTAACTACAACAAATGCTACGGCGTTATAATGATTTGCCCAACAACACGAGCCGTACATCTTGAGATGTGCCAGGATCAATCAGCCGACGCCTTCATCAATACGTTACGACGATTCTTCGCTCGCAGAGGACAACCAGCCAAAATTGTTTCTGATAATGGTACAAATTTCACAGCAGCCGAAAAAAGAACTCAACAGGCACTTCGACGCCGATGTTACACGACAATTCTACGCCAACCATCAGATTGAATGGACCTTCAACCCTGCCTATGCTCCTCAAAGACTCGTTCTATGCCATCATAGGAAGCCAGATTCTAACAGACGACATATTCAACACCGTTCTTTGCGAAGTTGAACACTTCATGAACGCAAGACCCATCACTACAGTTTCAGCATCCCCCGATGATGTTGAAGCCCTCCCCCAAATCATTTTTTTCTCGGGAGAGCGCATGCCAGCATGCCACCTCTACAAACCCAACAGCCCTCAACACTCAGTCGACAATGGAAATTCGCCCAACAACTCGCAACCCATATTTGGAAACGCTTGATGGAGGAGTTTATCCCAGCACTACTGCCAAGACAACGATGGACAAAGAAGACGCCGCCTATCAAAATAGGAGAAATTGTCTGGATTCTTCAGGATATGATGCCACGAGGACTCTGGCCAATTGGACGGATCACAGGAAACAAACCAACCGATGATGACCAGATCCGCGTTTACTTCGTCAAAATAAGAGACAAAATTGCGTCAATACCAGCCATTAGACTAGCACCTGTTAGTCCGGATTATTGTATTCAACCAGCAAACGAAGATTCACGATAATGAGAGCCTCACCCCAAAGCAGCCTTGCGCCGACAACCATAGCCGATAACTTCAACTGACACTTAAACGACCGTTAAGCCAGCGTTTTAAGTTTTATAAGTAGGAACTACCCCACCCCTTTTTTCCTAATTTATTTTGCAACTGCAAAATGAGGCCGAGTGTTATATGCCAATTTGACGTTTGACAACTATCTTAGATGACTTCAACTTTTCACATGCAATCATGAAAACTCCGGGAAAGAAATTGAAAACCAAAACTCAGCAAATACAAAATTGAAAAAAAAATTCAAAACTGAATTACCAAACACGTGCAACCAACTAATTCATAATCAAATCAAAGTTCAAAGTAAGAAAGACTCAAGTACATCGTGTAAATTAGAAACGATTACATTTTCGTTTTCTATAAATACCAAGAAAATGAATAAATTATTCATTAATTGAATAATTTAATCATTTTTTTTTTATTGAATTTTTAGAATGAATCTCGGTTAAATTACTCAAGTTATGCATAAAATATTAGTTTCTTTGATAATATTGACTATTATAATACTTAAGTTACCGATCAGCTTCTAAAAGTTAATATTTTTCTGTTTTCCTGCCTTTGGACTCATTCTGCTCTTAGACCAGTCTGCTTACTAACTGGCCATCCGAAAAAGGGCTGCTTGGTTTTACAACTAAAAATAAATGAAAAACTTTTTGTTTGGTTTCAAATGGTGCAAGCAAAAGTATTCACAGTTATCATCCTGGCAGCTCCATTTACTCATCCATTCATAGACTCTATAAGAAGATGACCACATATTAATTTTTAATTAACGCTTTGTTTTGATACAGTTGAGAACGGTAAATACGCTAGCTGATTCCTTCCCTTAAAAAGCGAAAGGTGCGAATCTCAAAATGTGCCGAAAAACCACCATTATTTTTCCTGTTACAATTTGTTTTGTTGCTTTATTTTGAGTAGTTGAACAAACAAATTTCAATTTTAAAAATTTTTCTTGCGAATCAATCAAATATCGGCAGCACGAAAGTTTGAAAAAGCTTCCAAGAAGTTTTAACTTTCTTCGAACCAAGATACGGATCATCAATGTTTGCACAACTTCTTTGCACGATCGTCAATTCTGATGAATGCTTTTACGCATTCGAACCTTTGTATTCTTTATTCGTCTCTCCGTTTACAGACAGACATTAAAAAAAATTGAAATTTTTGGAAAAAACATGCTGTTAGTTTAGCAACAATTTTTTTTTCAAAATGGCGGAAAACTTCCAGAAGCGTACCGTTGACATCTTTGAATCAAATTATTCCGATGATGTTGTCCAACTGTTTCAAAAGGACTCATTAAGGGCAGTTCTCAATTATGTCGACGTGCACAGTTCAAAGTTGTGAAAGTTGTCAGGTTGAATAATATGGAAAACTACATGGAGATTTTGGAGGATCTCTTGGAGCCTCGACCAAACGTGAAACGTGTATGCTATTGGTCTCTATAGAGAACTCGGGCTGTCTATAGCGGCAGGTAATATCTTATTTCACGAGCAATTGCTTTTTCACAGTTTGAATAGAAAAACCACATGTTTGCTAAATTTCCTCTCATTTGCGTGGAACAAGAATCAACCAAAAGACTACTGTCTGAAAATTTCAGATATTTTTTTTTTGCTTTTTGAAGTTGCCAATAAATTCGTTTGAAGTCAGAAAATGAACTCCTGGTATATCTCAGCAAAACAAACAATTAAATTTTCGGTAACTAAAACAGACCTGACACAAATCCTGCCTCCCTTCTTTCCATTATAGTGTTTTTCTCAGATTATTAAAATAGAAATAAAATTTGGTTTCAGGATAAGGACGTCTAGAATTTCGAGCTTAAGCCTCAAAAAATGCTGTGTTAATGTACAGAGTGTTGCCAGAACAGGTAATAGTAGGGATCTTAACCTATCGTGTTTTAAACTAGTATTAGTTTAAGTTATCTGAATATAACCAATCTACTATTTTATTCTAACTTTTTCACATGGCGCAGTCAAATGAGTCGAACCTACGAGGGCTAGAGTTTTTCTGGAATAACACATCGAGTGAAAATCAACGCGACTGGGAAAAATAGACAGAAAGTTCCAATTAACAGTTATCGCAAAAGATTTGGTGGACATTGAAGACGTAATCAACCCCCCGGTAAGACCCGAACTAGCATACCCTATCGCCGAACCAACGGATCCTTCCGATGATCAATCCCGTCGTGCAGAAAAAGACGAACGTCACCGACTAGCCATCCAAGCTTACAACGAAGAGATGAGAAGCAGAAAGGCAGAAGATAACGCAAAATTCAACGGACTTCAAATCGGAGATATCGACAAGAAATTAAAAATCTCAATTATACCTGGCACTTGGAAGAGAAGGACAGAAATGCCTCTCACACAAAAATCCTGGGCAAAGAATACTGGACATTAATTTTGCAGAATTCTGGGAATTTCTAAAAACTATATTTACGGTTTCTACAAACCTAACCTACGAGAGATATAAATTCTTTGGCCGAAGACAGAAAGTTAACGAGTCACTAGAAAAGTTCCACGAAACATTATCTGAGTTGGCAAAAAATTGTAGACTGGGCGAACTCGAGTCAAAACTAGTCAGATATATTTTCATTACAAATATGCGAAACGTTGAGATCCAAAAGAAACTATGCATCGAATACTTAAACCCAGAAAACGTGTTATCTTATGTACTTGTCCACGAAAACGGTACCAAAACACATCAACAGTACCTAAAATTTCCTGTTTATACCTCTGTACAAAGATCACAATATGTAAAAAACGAACCAATCCTAAACAATGTCAAAAGCAACAAATGTCGAAACTGCGGTCAGCAGTTCAAGAAAGTACATCTAACCGCAAGCCCAGCTAGAGATAGAAACTGCAATACGTGCGGTCGTAAAGGACATTTTGCAAAGCACTGCAGAAGCACAGCAAGATCACAAACGAATGTAGTCGAAGAAAACCTAACACCTCCCGAAAAAGAAAATTACCGGGCTAACCCCCAGGAGAATTCCGAATTCGAAGTCAACCTGGATGATTTTTTAGTTTTAGCGGTGGACACGAATAACCAAATAAATGCAGTTGAAGATAAGATTGAGCGTGGAGCGAGAACCGTATTCAAAAACGAGGGACTAGAACTAAAAAAGACGCTGATGGCATCCCTGGGAAATTTCAATCCCTATTCTACCGAAATTCAGATTGACTCAGCAAGTCCCATTTCATTTATGAAGAAAGACCTACTTCATGAATTGAAAATACGAGATAGATTTTTAAATATAGAAGCAGTGGACGAATTCACGAAGAAAGCATATCAGTGTTTCGGGAATACAATACACATCATTGGAAAAGTTTGAGTGAGGATTCGATCGATGGTTTGCGACGCCAAAGATCAAAAACTGTTCATTACCGAAGGAGCGGAAAGAAAATTCCTCGGAAATGATTCACTACCGAACCTGGGAGTAGAAGTATTCCACCACCCAATGGGCCAGACTTACGGAAGACCTCGAATAGATCACCCATCGGAACAGATGTCAATCAAATAAAATTTGCATCTGAGAGAAAACCGGACTAGGACCAAGACACATCATTACAAAGTGAGTTTAAAGCATACATATCAAGCCAATTTCCTGACCGTATAAAAAGAACCGGTTGATCAAAGAATTTTATCGTTAGCACCTATTTTAGCGAACCTATAAAACCGATACATGTAAAAGGGAAACGCATACCGATCCATCTTCTCCCAAAGGTGAAATTATGCATCGACCGACTACTAAGAGATGGTCACATTGAAAAATTGTCTAGATGTTCGGAAAATTGTTTTATCTCTCCTATTGTAATCACAGCTAAAAGGGACGGATCAATTAAATTAGCGTTAAATTCAAAATTGCTTAACAACCAGATATTTCGTAATAGACATAAAATGCCTAACCTATTTGAACTAATCAATAACGTCGCAGCAACAATTAGCGGACACATCGAAAAAGAAATTTGGTTCTCATCAATTGACCTCAAATACGCATATAGTCAAATACCGTTATCCAAAAAAGCAAGCAACCAATATCGTGGGGGGAGATGTCACAGGCTCCTATCGTTTTAAAAGTGCATTTTAGGGGTTAGGCGATATGCCCAATGAATTTCAACGCATAATGAACCGTATGACGGAAAAGTTACCAAATACACATTGCTATCTTGACTATATCTTAATTGCTACCGTGGCTAACGTTCAAATTAGTTATTAATGTTTTAAAAACATTACACGATGAAGGATTGGCCATAAAATGGGAAAAGTGTACGTTTTTGACTCACAGTATAGAATGGCTAGGATTTAAAATCGACGCGAAAGGGACGACGCCATCAGTACACAAATCAGACGCAATCAAAAATCTAAAAGAACCGGGGTTTATCAAAGAGATAAGATCACTAATGGGATCGATTAACCAATTCAACAAATTCATCCCAAATTTAGCCTCCTTATCAGCACCGTTTAGAGAACTATTGCAAAAGAATAAACCATTTAATTGGTCCACGGTGCACGCCGAGGCGTTTGAAAAAATCAAGAAAGAAATCTGCAACACAGTAACCAATCACCATTTTGATGTAAATCTGAATACAAGAGTGAAATGCGATGCATCACATTTACGACTGGGCGCGTCCGTTGAACAAGACCATCGGGCGACCTGGAAGACCGCAACCTGGAAGACGCTAGTAGATTACTAAACATAACCGAACTAAAATATAGCACAAATGATCTCGAATTGATGGGCCTAGTCTGGGCGTTAGATCATTTTTAAAACTACCTATTGGGCAAACAGTTCTCCATTCTAACGGACCATAAAGATTTAATTGAAGCGCTAAAAGATGATAAATACACAAAAACGGCTCAATCTCGCCTCACCCGTTGGGCGGACAAATTGCTACCCTTCGACTTTACCGTCGAACACTTGCCGGGTAAGGATACGGGATTTGTCGAATAACTATCTAGACACTCATCGGGTGAACCCGTACCAGTTTCACTCGACGACGAGAAATTGTTATCGCCACGGAAAACCAAACTAGTACTCTCCTAGGTTTCGATCACTTGATGCCTAGATATTCTTGGCCGCAAATAAGAAACTAATTTTCTCAACAAGTCTTAGCGCATGACGTCACGTATTGCAATACGATTGACAAGTCGATGGACAAAATGAACAGTCAAGAAATAGAACGTGAGAAACGATTTGCGAATGCCGCTTAAGCTTTCCAAGCTATTGTTAAACATTCTAAAATTTCAGTGCGCCAAAATTTACATTCACGTACAGAAGACTGCGATCCATCCTGCAAAATTATCAATTTTTCCACCAACCAAAAAACTTTGAAAGATATGGCCGACCAACTCGAACTATCAGAACAATTTGAACATCACAACATAGAAAATACTCATACTCTAACACCAAGTACTAGTAACCCATCGGGTAATCCCTCGGAAAGAACACCTAGTAAAGAAAAACGCTCAAAGTTAGCTAAATTAAAAATATTTCCATTCTCGTGGCCCGAAATATTCGATTCAAAATGTATGTCATTATTATCTAAACAAGACCTTATATTTAAAAAAATTATTAAAGCTATAGAAGAAGACCGAAAACAAGATATTACACAATTGGAGAATTATTGTAAAGCATGTATTAATAATTTACATGTCAGCGGAGGATGCCTTTATTTTGAAGACCGATTAGTTATCCCGGCATGTTTGAGATCGACACGGCTTCATAGATTACATGAAGCCCACCCACGCCAGTTTGCGATAAAAAAACCTGGCAACTCAATACATCTGGTGGCCGAAATATTATCGTGAGATTCAAGTCCATGGGGAAAATTGCATCGAGTGCGTTAAAGCAGGTAAAAATTTGCAATCTCTCGCAAATAATATTAATCTCCGAAAACTCCTAACGTTGGGAGAACCAAATCAAGAAATGGAATTAAACTTTGAAGGTCCGCTACCGCTAACATGGGGAACAAAAAAATACATATTGGTATGCGTTGACCGATTTTCAAAACTCGCAGTGGCACAAATAACATCCAGCACATCGGCTAAATCAATCAGAAATTTTCTTAGTAAAAATATAGCTTTACACGGGATACCTAGAACTATTAGAACGGATCAAGGGTCAGGCTTTATCTCTAAAGAAGTTAGAGAATTTTGTCAAGAGCATAACATCAACGTCATATTCAGCCCAGTGGGCGACCATAGAGCTGCGGGTTTGGTTGAGCGATTAATTAGAACCGTTAAATAAAGACTCTTGGTCATGGCACAAGAATACCCAAAACTTTTGCTAGAATCCGCACTATTGAAGAAAATAAAATGTCTAAGAGCAGTAACGCAACAACCGTTAAACTGCTCCCCTTATGAAGCACATTTGGGTAGACCCCCAAACACAATCTGGCACAATTTAGTCAAATCAACATCCTCAAACAACCTAGATTGGAACAAAACCTCGTTATGCATAGATAAAGGCCGAAAACTCATGTGTCGGGATAGAAGACATGACTGGGACACTCCCGATGATATCGAAGATGAAGTCCTGGACGAAAACTTCGTCAGATGATATCTCTGCAGTGAAATACGTCCCCACCAGCGCTGGCTCTCCTGTAAAGGTTCTCTCCCGCGCTGAGAAAAGAGATGCTCTAGGTGTCAAAAATCCCGTGTTGAACAACCCACCGGGTAAGATCACTATCTATAGAAAAGTACAGAATAGATTGAAGAATGAACCACCCTAGAGAGAACTTAAGGAGGAAAAAGTAAGGGAGTTAGATCATACACTTACACTAAAAAATGGGAAAATCATACGTAATTCTGATTTAACCATTAAAAGACAATCTGTCCCGAAGAAGGTTAGCCCTAGAAAGAAAAACCAACTGGTGAAATTCTACGCAACCAAAGAACCGAGGAAGATTATAAAACCTCAAAGAAACGTCGGATTCAGGAGCTCAAAGGCGACTCAGAAAAAAAAGAAGCCTCCAAGTCAAATTTGAGGAACTACACATTGCGAGGCGAAAGGCTGCTATGAACAGCTCAAGAGAGACGCTCCTGAGAGAGGAGGAAGAATAAAGAAACGCTTGAGGTTCCCTATTGGCCTCGAAAGTGCCCAAGAGACAAGCCCGCCGGGCAAAGCCGTCTGCTCAAGAAATAGTACAACGGAAAGTAGATTGACGAATCCTCCCGTAGAAATACAATCCGACGACGATGCCAGCGACCTAATTCTACTAAAAGATTTAAAGATACAAACCAAACCGATCCTAAAAACGACCAGAACATTCATTACAAGAAAAAATGGACATTAAAGAAGAAACCCCGAAACAAATCGAATCCAATGTAGAAAAGGTGAAGATTCCGTTGATTGATCTAGACTCAGGAGACAACAATACAGTTCCACATTCAACCCCACCGCTTATCTACCTTGACAGTCATGAAGAAGTAGATACAGGTAACCAGGAGATACTCAACTACCACAAAAACCCCGAAGTGAAATAAATTCAAAGGAACGCAGAACCCGACACAACGGTGGAGATAGACAGCCAAGCAAAGGAGCCGACTCCTATCAAGATCCTAACTAAACTGACGGGTACGGCTAAAAGGAAGGCCTCGTCGCCGATGAAATCACCACCGCCCAAAAAACTGCCCGATACGCATTCTCGCCACAACACTAGACCTATGCGATCTAGACAACCCCCGACGAAGCTGGGAGGGAGAGTTTTCACTAGCTTAGTAGAAAACACAGACGATAGGCCAGGCAAACACGCACTATCTCAAGTCCACACTCCCCCATATCACTCATCAATCGAAGCGATTACAACCGAACTGGAAAGCCATCAAATTGACGTGGTGGAGCTGACTTCCTCGTCAACCTCCTCTCCATGGCATCCAACGGTAGTCAATTTATCTGAAGGAGGATCCGAACAGTCGAGCTATACGGAGCCTTCCCTATCACTTTCCCCAATTGGTTCGTCCAGGAAGGTTCAATTCAGACCTGAGGTCCGCATGTCAGAATTTCACCCATCGGGCTTACACTCCGAATCAATAGAAGCAACGACGACACCAATTGTATTTGATCCAGACTGGCTTAAGACCCCTTTCATCATTTCCGCGATAGAATTATTAGGCCGACCTATGACGCTCGACGAACTTGTCAGGTGGACAGTCAACCGAGACGCGAACCGGAATGCTGGTTAGATCTCATTTTGGAGACTAGCGAGGCCAAACAACAAAACTCAAACTCTTATCCGTTAAACTCTTTTACTACCTTTGACGCTAAATTTAGTAACCATGTAAAGTCGTTTCGTTGACGAAAATAGGCCTTCGTTCGGACTGGTGTACGCCCGAACCATATGCTGTTGATTTATTTTAGCGTACTAATTTTTAGCCGCTTTATTTACTACCATTGAGTTATGCAGTTTATAACAGCCTAAAATGCAGAAATAACATTTTACCCATCAGGTGCTAACGTGGGGTTTTTTGCGCCATTTGTCCCGCCATTTCATCTCCGAGCTCAAACATTTTGCGCTGCTGAAAAGTATATGTTTAGCTAATTTTTCGCGGGGAATGTTAAATGTGATATCTTATCGATGACAATTTAATCTTTGAGTTATACTTAGCTATGACCAAGTTAATTTAAATACCTTGCCAAAAGCGCAAGTGGTTTTGGTAGATCTGGACACCGATCATTAATCTTTTTTGATACGTAACCAATTCTGTTAACTGAAACTAATTCTCAATTCAACTTTTTTACTCTGACTATTCGCTTAGCATAACATTACCCTTTAGTCTTTTAATCTAGTCTTAGATAAAAGCCTACTATCTTAATAGTAGGGATCTTAACCTATCGTGCTCTAAACTAGTCTTAGTTTAAGCTATCTGAATAAAACAGAATTTTTTTTTCTGTTTTTATGCAAAATGCGCTATGGAATTCCGTTTGCCCAAATACGAACAACTTGGTTTGGACCCTTTCTTAATTACCGAAGAGCTGTCGTCATTTTTATTCAACAAAACTCTAACAATGAAAACGAAGAATTGGGTTATAGGCAACATAATGAAGTGCGAGTGAGAGCTATCTGATTATAGCAAACAAAAAAACGCAACTGGGCATGTCAATAATTGGATCCTTTTGAAAAAATTCGCGGAATCAAAACTATGTAAATCTGCGCTTTCGTACCTCAATTACTCATTTTCTGTTTAGAGATTTCATAGAGAATAAAAATAACTGTTAATCAAGAATACTCGTGACATCTCTCATGATTTCAACACTGGACAAAACAACTACGGGATAGTGCTTTAATTGAAATACTTTTACCAGGTGCCTTTACAGGTTTCAAAGCAGGATCCTTGTATCTTAACTGCTGACGACATCTATAACTGATAAATTTAAATTGTGCCAGAAATGAAAACAAAACCAGAAGAATAACCGATGGATGGAAGCAATTAAAGCGCAAGATTTATGTTTTTGTTTGTTTTTGAGCTGCGACAGTAAATCAGACATAAAAATACTCTGCTGTGTAGTATTGACGTATTCATGCAGAAATATGTTGGACACAGTGAGTCAAAGTTTGACACGTAAAATTTTGCTTGTTTGAGTTTATAAGGAAATTATACATTGTCGTGATTGCTTTTTTCAAATTAGATAATTTTCTGGTAATTGTCTGACCATGAATGCAAACACTTTATCGGAGTGACCGTAGGATAACCATTGTTCGTATTTTTTTATGTGAGAACAGCTATTAATTCGATCTCATTTCTTAATTTTCTTTATCTTATTTAGGCTAGCATTTTAGGGGTACACTATTTTAGCAAATTGAAAAAGCGCAGTCAAATAACCAATCAGGCTTGAGTGGAGTAACCTGGCATTCACAAGAAAACCTAACCTCAATTCGAACTTCATAAACTGCTAAATAGAAGACAACATGATAATAAAGAATAATAAGAAGAGTTGTAGGGTGCATTCGCTGAAAATGCAAAAAGTGCGATAATTTCAATCGAGAAGCTGATGGAACCTGATCTAAACTACATTTTATGATTGGATAAATTAGATATTTTACCAATGTAAAGTATTTGATATTAACCAATCATGATCCATCTAACTAACAACCCACTTATTTGTAAGTGCTGAAGTTACTTGTAATTTCAGCACCAGAGAGATTTGAATTTAACTTAGAAATTAGTTGGACTCTCCCGAGCACTTCAGCAGCCGCAATAAACCAGTATACCCTAGATCTATTGAGCCTAGCAGAGACTAGTTAAACAACCTGAGACTAGATAGTATAAGAGTAAGATTAGGATCGGTATTAGACTAAGAAGTTGCACGAATCTATCCGGCCGAAAATAAGATAGCGTGACGAGCAGACGGTGTACCCTATCCGAAATTACTCTATGAGTTAACCAACTCGAACCTAACTCATCTGGTGCGACCATAAGTCTCGAACAAGACCTTAATAGCTTAGAATTAACCAAAATAGATTAGAAATTAGACAAAAACATTTAAAAAATGTTATACGACAATAATTTAATCGAAATGTCTCTACGACTCAATAGATCAGAGCCAATATTCCGAACCATAACAGAACTACCCGGAATTGGAAGAAGACCTCGAACCAGAGACGACATACGACAAAGTAGAAACTTGCCATATAGCTATATGATAGTTAGGCAAAAACCAGAACAAACTTTTATATTTAGAATACTACTGGCAATGAATTTAGATTTTCATTTGCAAACATAAACCTTGAAGTTAATCTTCAAAATCATTTCAGGCGCTAAAACAAAATTATTAATATACAATAACGATTGATAAAAAGATCTAAGATCGTTTTCCTAAAACTCTGCAGTAATATACAAAACATGTTTGAAAAATATTTATTGAAAAATAAAAAATAAAAATTAGTAGCATGACAATAAATGGTTAGTAATCATAAATCATCCTGTTGTTCCAGCTCCATCATCTAAAACATAACAGCAATCATAAACCCACTAATATCATCAAAACACTAAATCTTTCCTTTACACACATTTAAAATTTTATTAAAACTTAAATTCACTTAATTTTAAAACCAGATCATCAAGGCTTATCCTTGGATCTTAAATCATTTTCTACTTATTTAAATTTCAAATTTGATCATCAAGGCTTATCCTTGGATCAAACAGAACAACTTTGTTCTCCCCCATCCACTTAATTAGTGTCTAACGACCTCAAACGTCGATTCACTATCCAACCCTTTCTAAAGACCTAAGACTAATAGAAATTTTTAAACAAAACTAATCATTCAAATTAGGATAAACAGTGAAGAACTTCGGTTATTCATCCTTCACTTGACCCCCCCTCTTAACAGACCCAGGATAAATCTTAGACTTAGTAAGTTTAAAATAGTATCTAACGAACTACTCGCGTTCTAATTATACCTGAACCTTGTGGATCGATTTACTATTCTCCAACCCTTGAACACAATCACTACCCCTAAGTAAGATTAAGTAAGTTAACACCTTAACTTATACTAGCCACGAGAAAGTAAAAAATCATTCTTCGGAATCGATATACTTTTCTCTCCAACCCTGAACAAACAGACCCAGGTTAAGCTAACCAAAAAATCGTAAGAACTAACAGTTTAAGAAAATAGAAACCATTTAACAACCTTTTGCATCCGTCATCCTAAACCTTATGTCATTTAAAAACCTAGGAAATAAACAAACAATCGTTTTACACAATTGTGAAATAGATAACAAAAAATACGACCTTGTAATCACACCTCATACACAAACAGTTGGATACATTCGAACAAAACGACAAACACTAAAAAGAAAAATAATAACGAAACAAAGACAAATAACACGAAAAAGATTTTCAAAAAATCGAAACGCATTTTCAGAATCAGAAACCAACAGTTTAGACGAACTTTACAAACTAAAAGAATCAATAGATAAAAATTGCCCACTTCACGATCAACTATATTTCTCTGACTCAGAAACAACTTCAAATTCATCAAAAAGAGGAAAAAGAAGAATAAAAAAGCAGTATAAACACAAACCAGTACATTTATACAATTGGAATCAACCAATTAGACACATTGATAATTACATATTAACAGTCATCGAACGAAAAAATGAGCTCAACGCACACCCCAGGTGAAGAAAGTCCAGATGATGATGAAATCTTTCCTTTTATAGTAGATGCAACCACTGATAGAGGACAGCATATATTTTGCAAAAATTTACTATTAAATTTATTTGAACCCGGAATCAGTCCATGTAAAACAGAGTTCCCAGATGTAAAAATCAAAAGACAAATCATAGACCACTACTTAAAAGATATATGCAACATAACGCAACAGTATGGAATCTACTCCATAGAATTCACCTCACCAAACCATAATAATAGAAAATATACAATTCAAACAGACGACCTTGATTTAGAATTTTCAAAAGTTTTTTCAGAATATATAAAAAGCATCCAATATCATAACTCACAAAGAGCAAACTCCATATTCACCAATGAAGTTTTCGCAATAATATATAGTTATATTTCGATATTAGAAAACGAAATCCCAATAACAAATGTCTCACCGACAGAAACATCTAAACATTTAAGAGTACGACATGAAATCACACTACTCTCTAGTTATTTAAACATCATTAAAGAAAATTTCACGAAAGACGACGTTTCACAACATACAAAACACGATCTACAAAAAATTTTGGCATGGTTCATAATAGATTATTTCACACACAATATTGATTTAATTGCACAAGCAAGAAAAAATTTTAGACCCCAAAACTCGAACGATGATACCGCTCTCACAGAACAATCAGATTATGTTTGGGACCCCGAATGGTCTCATCCCGCATTTATAAGCTTCCCACAATCAATCTCAAGTCAAGCAATAAGTACGATATCTTACATAAGAGATTATGTAAAAGTAATACCATTAACCATTGATGCAACACCATTAAACTATAATACATTTTTACCCGATACACAAAATAATAGTTTAAACTCTACAGTTATACACAATGAAAACCTCAATGGAACTAGGAATCTTACTCAACAAGATATCCAGACACCATCACACTTCATAAATGAAGAAATTGTACACACAACAACTACACAACAAAGTATTTCACCAATACGCCCAAATTTAACAACACCAAGAAATACAAATCCTTCACAAACACAGGTAACCTTACAATCAACCGTTAAACCTTCGGTTGCCCCTAAATATTCACATATGGATTACCAAACATACAGACCCATGACAATACCATCAAAAACACGCAAAACATTCACTAGAAACAACTTTGCAGACCATAATTATAATTATACACATCCATCAAAAACATATAACCAACCACAAAGAAATTTTAACCAATATACAAGATCTCGAAATTGGGATAACCCAATGACCCAACCTAATTCAATAAATTTCCAAACAAATCCTCCACAGGATCACAGTGAAAATTACCCATTTTTTCAACAAAATAAAAATAAAAAACAGACATCTTATCAAATGGATTATTTATCCTCAGATGATGATTTCTTACAACCAGATATATTTGCACCAAATACTCAAGAATATCGTAGACAAGGAATACAGAGAACACGTACAAATCATAGAAATTTTTCTCCACAATCAATAGATGCACAACATCAACAACCAATTCAACAACAAAATTTAATTAATACACAATCCTTTCAACCAATTCAACAACAAAATCCAATGACTGCACACTCGTATCAAGCATCACAAATGCAAAATGAAATACCACTCCCATATTATCTCCAACAACATGAAATAACAAGAAACCAACTTTCAAATTTTTCTCAAATGCCAAATGCAGCAGAATCATTACAAATGACAATGAATCCATACCTTATGGGTGGATCATCAATAACATCAAACAAACCTTTAATGGTTTTCACAGGAACAGACCCTGAATACTCTGTAGAAGATTATTTAAATGCAGTAACAGCAAACCTGATTTTAAATATTGGACCTGAACCAATTAATACGCCACTACATCAAAACTGGATACATCGACGCACAGCGTTAATACAAACAACCTTAGATGGCGCAGCCCAAAAATGGTTTTCAGTACTACCTCTAGAAATAAAATCAAACTGGAAAAGGTTTACACAGGAATTTTCAAAAATGTTTGACTCCGAAAGAAACAAACAACAACAAAGAGTTTTATGTAATGAAATTCGCAGATTACCAAACGAAACCATCAAGCAAATAGCAGTACGAATCGAAACACTAGTTCGAAAAGCATATTCATTAAATACACATGACTATAAAAACACAAAGATGACAGAAATCTTAATGATGACCTTAACACCACAATTAAGGAAAATAGCAATAAAAAAGAGAGCATCCCATCCTTCTTCAATTCGAGAACCCGATTTAGATTTTCGAAAACTAGTAGACAAATTAGAACAAGCAGAAATCACGATGAAACTAGAAGAAACGGAAAATCTGAAATTACAATACGTTAATAGAATTGAAACGACTCCCACTAATATTAATAATATACAGGAATCAGAGACAGACCTCGTTGAAAAAATCACTGAAATACTCAATATTTACGAAAAGAACCCAAACTTCAAAGGCAAACCATCTTTCAAAAAATGGTGTAATTATTGCCGACGATACGGACATAGTATTTCCGAATGTAGACAAAAACAGCAAGACAATCAAAATAAACCTCAAAAATATAAAGAACCAAATAAATCATTCTATCAATACATGAAAAAAGATCAAAATCTACCGAACAAAACAGTCCACAGCAACAACAGTTCAGGAAAACCACTCCCGAACAATACAAACTATACAAGAAATCAATCGCCATATAACTCAAG
This sequence comes from Symsagittifera roscoffensis, assembly GCF_963678635.1. Classification (NCBI taxonomy): domain Eukaryota; kingdom Metazoa; phylum Xenacoelomorpha; order Acoela; family Convolutidae; genus Symsagittifera; species Symsagittifera roscoffensis. Next base: position 30,717,830 of record NC_087064.1, read on the forward strand.
TTATAGAGGAAGATCACCAGAACGAAGAAACACGTATAATTCATCACAAAATCACTACAATAGACCAAATAGTCGAAATAACTACTCCAGATCAAATTCAAATACACAACGATTTGTTTCTAGATCTAATTCCCAATCAAGAAATAACTACTATCCAAACAATCAATCACGAAATTCATCATACAATAGGAATAGAAACTACTCCTATAATCGAAATAGAAGTTATTCAAACAACCGAAACCAGAATTACCCGAACAATCGATCAAGGAATAACTCATATAATAGATCGAACTATAACAGACCAAACAATAATTACCAAAACAGATCGCGAAATAATTCACAAAATCGACACTCAAGTTATAATAATCGTTATAGAAATTATTCCCAATCACCACACCGGAATAATAATAACTATAATAATTCTAATAATCGCCACAGAAGTAGTACACCTAAACATCAAAGACAAATCAATCAAGTACAATCTAACCCAGAAACAACATCAGACCCTCCAGGTATTGATGACACAGTAACTGATACGTTACAACTCAATCAAATAAACTGTACATCATCAGATTCAGAAAGTGATACTGAAAACACTCTTTCTATCAATATGATAAAAGTCGAAAATGACTATGAATCTGTCATATATGAAGAACCCTTTTCATCACACATATATGAAAATCAATCAGAATTTCTTCAAAATTATTACACTACACCCATAAATTCCACACCAACGACGCAAGAAACAAATGAGATTAACACTACAAATCAAACCAATAAAAATACCAAAACAAAATGCTTGAATACAAACCACATTTATCAAAATATACAAAAAGAACAACCCAAAGAAAAAATTTGGACAATACCATTTCTCTTAGAAAGCCCAAGAAATAAAGAATTTCAACCACCAGACCTTGAAATAGATTTTTTAATTGATTCAGGAGCAGAATCAAACATAATAAACATCCCCACATGGAATGAAATAAAAACTTTACACCCAAAGCTAACACCTCTTGAAACCTCCAGTAAGTTAGCAACAGCACAAGGATCAACATTGATAAACTACGGAAAAATCCAATTATTTCTCCTCCCCACCAGAACAATGGAACAAAGCAAAATTTTAAATAAGCCATTTAAACAAATATTCCATATCACTGACATTAAATATAATATCATTGGAATACCATTTATTTCGAAGTACATACCAACAATTAACATACTAAATAGTAAAATATTAATCAAAGATAAATATACAAAAACAAAAGAAACATCCTTAACATTTTTTCAAAGATTAAATAAACAACCACCATTCTTTTCAAAATTCTACCCGATATTTAACCAACAAAGAAAACACCTAAAACCACTATCAGGAAATATCTATAATTTTTCAATCAAACAAGTTCACCAATATGATAAAGAACAAAACAAACAAAAATTTTATATGTCAGAATTTGAATTCAAACCTATTCACAAATTTTTCAAAATCACAATCTCATCCATAAAATATTTGAAAAATTCGAATTCAGATATCATTTCCTTACATGTCTATAATAACACACCTTACCAAGTAACATTACCTTTAGGACTTTTAGGATATTGTGAAACCAACGCTACAATATCACCAATACACGAAAAAGCCTATCGCGTAAATAATATACTCCAATTACTAGATATTTGCCAATCTACAATTCTTAATGAATAATTATCTATAAATAATATAATAAGTAACGAAAACAGAAATACGGATTATTTCACAAAAACTCCATATTTCAAACCTACATTCAACATAAGTAACTACACAGAGGACCAACAAAAATTTTTAACAATGTTTAATTTCCAACATTCACAAATAACACAAGACGAATTCGAAAAATTAGCCAAACAGCTAATTAAATATTCATCAGTCTATGCAACATCAAAATTCGATGTTGGAAAAATCAGTTCATCACTACATCTCCCGTTAAAACCAGACGCAGTTTTCAAAAAACAGAGAGCAAGTAAAGTACCAATTCACTTACATGATAAAGTAAACAGATTACTCGACATTTTAGAACAATACAACATTATATCACCAGTAAACAAAGAAGAACAACCAAAAGGCAACACATTTATCAACCCTGTTATCATTCTAGCTAAAGGAGAATCATTAAAAATCGTTCTCGATGCTAGATACCTCAATTCACTTATAGATGAATCAAAATGTAATTGGCCCATTGAACCAATACAAGTTATTTTAACAAAAATAAACGGCAAATACTTTACAACCGCCGATATGAATAGTGCATACAATCAAATGCCACTAGATGAACAATCACGGTGTTTAACACAATTTGTTATCGGAAACCAACAATATGAATTCAACCGCTTATTCTATGGAATATCCATAGGACCAGCAGCATTTTCAGCTTTTATGAGCAAAATTTTTAGACCACTAATACTCAAGAAAAACGCAATCACCTATTTAGACGATGTTTTTATGCAATCACAAACAAAAGACGAGATGTTCAATGTTTTAGAAAAATATCACCAAATACTTCAGAACGAAAATCTGAAGGCCGCCCCCGATAAATCACACTTCTTTTTGACAAGAGTTAAATTCTTAGGACATAATATAGAAAGAAAAACAATCACTCCATTGAAATCACGCATTGACGCTATTCAAAAACTTCAACCACCAACAAATAAAAAGAAAATCCAAGAATTTCTTGGAATGTTAAACTTTTTAAGTAAATATGTTTATAAAATGCAATTATATCTACGACCATTTTATAACATCCTTAGACAACAAAATAATTTTGAATGGAACACAGAACATCAAACACGATTTGAAGAAATAAAGAAACTTTTAACTGAACAAATTTCAAACACAATTCCAGATTCAAATCAACCATTTTATGCAATGTGCGATGCTTCGAACTTTGGCATCGGTGCAGCACTATTACAATCACACAATGGTACAAATAAAATGAACCTCATATCAGCAAATTCTCGATTATTCACTCAAGCAGAGCTACGACTCTCAACTCTAATGAGAGAATGTACAGCCATAATATATACACTGACAGAATATGAATTTCTGATACTTGGATCAAAACATCCAACAGTTCTATTCACAGACCATAAACCAATCATCTTTCTCTTTACACAAAAATCTAACCCAAACCACCGAGTTTACAGATTTCAACTAATTCTAATGAAATTTCCAAACTTACATATAGTTTGGACTGCAGGAAAAAATCTTGCATTACCAGACACCTTAAGTCGAAATACACCACCTGAATTACTTACACGAAAAACAACAGTTGAAATACCCAAAAACATAAAATTCTACCTTGCAGAAAACGAAACATCACCCCGATTGGAATGCAAATATGCAGTAAAAACTGATATTGAACAATCACAAATAAATAATTTACAACATTTCCCACTTTATTTAGATTGTCAAAATAATCATTATGAAGTTGATCTACTTGGAACATCAACTTTCAAACCAATCCCATATTCTCAATGGATACAAAATAACACCCAACAAAAACGAACAAAACAACACCTGCCTAAGAAAGACCATTTTCCACTAATTGAAAAAGAAGATTTAACTGATAAAATAAATTTATCAGGACCACAAACAAATGATTCAAAATACACAATAAATCAAGTTTTTGACCTTCACGACCCACTTGATACAATACCCTTATCTAAATTAGAAATCGAAAACATTTTTCTCCCCCCAACCGAAATAATTACAATTTCAACACTGAAACAATATCAAAACCTTGACCCGATAATTAGACAACTGAAATCATGGCACAAATATAAAACTAAACCTATCAAAGCAGATTCAACCATTCTAGGAAACAAAACACTCCTCCGATACTTTCGCAAATTTAACAACACAACAATTAACGAAAATACAGACCTTTTAGAGTATAACCTGAATGAATCCACAGTTCCCTGTCTCCCTTTAAGTATGATTCTTATAGCTTTTAATATTTCACATACACAAAATATTAAAGGACACTCTGGATCAGAAAAAACATATTCAAATTTTATACAAAATTTTTACTTCCCAAATGCACCAATTTGGATAAAAGTACTATGCAATGATTGTATAGTATGTCAACTAAATAAACCTTACCCAAATCAAAAACAAATAGCACAAAAACAAGATTTTAAAGGACAAAGCTTGTACTTTAACCATCGTATCTCATTTGATACCAAAGGACCAATTTCACCCTCATCCGAAGGAAACTCCTACATTATGGTAATTGTTGACGCATTTACACATTATGTAGCACTTAACCCAGTACCACATTGTAACGCTTATTACGCTTACACAACACTCTATGAACACTGGATAGCAAAATTCGGACTACCAGAAATTTTAGTTACAGACAACGGTACAGAATTCATAAATAATGAAATTATCACACTATGTCATTTATACAACATTAAACACAAACCACGTACATCTCATGCACCTTGGACAAACGGCTTAGTCGAAGGTATGAACCGTTCATTACAAGAATATCTTAGATGTATCATCAACGGAAATGATACAAAATATACCGAATGGTCAGCAGATGTAAAATTATTTCCCTTAGCATATAATTCACAAATTACGACAACTTTAGGAATGTCACCATACGAAATGGTTTTTAACCAAAAGCCACGCAAACCAATAATGTTTACAGCAAATTCTCATAAAAACGCACAAGGTTATTGTCAACCAAATAAAGACTCAATTTGTTATAACCTACCTTTACATACACACGATGAAGATCATTTTCATCACCCACAAATTCTTAAACTAGCCTCCGGTACACACACCGAATGGATTCTAAATAGAGATAAAAAACACAATGAAATTTATCAAAAAATAACAAAAAAGTTATTACAAAGACAAAACATTAATGAACAAATCAATTCACGTTTTACACCAGCCTCCGAATTAAAAATTGGAACATTTGTTTTAATACCTAATTTTAATACTCAAAAAGGAATTTCTAAAAAATTACAACCCCTTCGAAAAGGACCATACCAAATAATTGCAAAACCCACTGATGTCACATATAAAATTACCGACTCAAACAAAAAAGAAATCGTTCAACATCGAAACAACCTATTACCTTATTACCCAAAAGAATACGCACTCCGCGAATTAACTCAATTATATTCTTTCACAGGATTAAAAATCATTCAAAATGAACCACATCTGAAAAACACAGAACAAAATGATAACCCCACCGAAAATCAAAACACAAAACCAACCACCACCAAAAACAATACACAAAACCATAAAGAATCTCCAAAACAAAGAAAAAATAGAAAAATGACCGAACAAATAATACCCCAAGAACAAATCGACAAATCAGAAAATCGAAAAACAACAAGACTCCGAAATCAACCACGTAAAAACTATAAAATATTCATCCCCCAATCTAAAATTTTAAAGAAAGTGGAATTTCAAAAGTAATTTTAACATTATACTTCACTATCTTGAAACCTTCGAAACATTTTTCATCTACATTTTTCAAAATAACATGCTGACAAGTACGTAATAATTCTAGTTCAAAATAAACCAATAGGATTCATCCAATCCGTCACTTTCTCTAACTCAAACTAAAACCAATTAGACGAATCATATAGAACTCCAGGCACATCTATAACTATAACTTTACGACCTCCAGGTCAAAAATAAGCAAACCACTCCAACTTGACAACTAAAATAAATATCACCATAATACCGTACCCCTCCCTTATCTAATAACCCAAAGATCAACAATATTTCCCCAACTCAGACCACGAATACCCCCAAAGCAAATTTGTTAACTTAGCCTAAAGTAACAAAATGAACATTTTAATTAGCCTAAAGTATAAAAATCTCACCATACCCCGGATCATTTGACAAACAAAAATAAAGAAAAAGACGACCTCCCGATCACCATGAAAATTGCCCCCAACAATTTTTTACAAAACTCAACCCACTTGTCAAAAAACTAATAAATAATCCGACCACACTTGAAAATCGCCTCAAACAGCAAAAAATATTCGACCAAGAGATCATTTCTTAAATGCTCTTCTCCCAATCAGTTACTCAAATACTCATAAATCTTAAACATTTTTTTACAATACTTGAAACCTTTATAATATTTCTTTTTGATATACTTGAATCTTTTCTAATAATCCTAATCATTTTTTGTAACATTTTTTTAATTTTCTACACTATTCTCGAACTATTCCTCCAACTTTCCAAAACCCTTGATTATATCCACAGGTACGATTTATACAACTTGTCTAAATGATACGAACAATTTTCAGTAGAACCGATATTTTTTTATTGTTTGTAATTTTCATAGCATTCTTATCATCCCTCATTTTGACAATATGTAAATGTATAAAGAAAGCAATCCTCACATTTGCCCTAGCAACAATCCTTCTAATTCTTTTTTTGGAAGAATATTATAATAAACACAAAATTTCTCACTAAAGTAATAATTCAAAAAACTATCAAAAATTGCTACCCAACAGTCACAAAGTCAGTCTTCACCGACATCATCCCAAGATAACCAAACACCACCTTCAACTACTCAAAATCCTCAAACATCTACACGAATTTCTTTTCAAGACAATCCATACACTTTTGAAGAACGACATGCTCGTTTATCAGAACCACTAGAACCAGTTCAACGACAAGCACCTTTAAGCGAACCAACATATAACCTATATCCAACACTACCACAAGAACTAAGTAGAATAAGAAATTCTAGTCAAAACCAAAATACAGTCGAAATAAATAGACAAATTATACATCCTCGACGAAACAGAAATTTTCAAACTCCCCGAGTTCATTTTGATATACCTCAATCCCCATCACAAAACACTCCAGAAAACCCCATTGGTATATTACCAGAAACCCCTACGCTTCTTTCACAACGTAGCACCTCAAGCCTACCATCAGATTACTTAGGTTCAACACCAACATCTGAGCAAATACGTGAAAATCCTTTCAACCCTACAAACCAAACATCACGATTTCCATATTGGACTACACATTCATTTACACAAGGTGAACCAAATTTAGTCAATGACCCCATAGATATTTCTACGGATACAACAACATCCTCATCACTACCAGAAACATTATCACTACCATCAACACCATCAATAAGCAAGATTTCACCACCACCTTTTAACTTAAATTTTCCAAATAATCTCGACGCCAGATATCGAGAACAATCATCAATAAATATTCCTTTAAGACTAGATTGGAATACATTTACAGCACCTCCACCACTATTTGGACAACATCAAGGAAGTAACCGCCTTCATAACTGGGCACTTAATAGATTACAATATCGCCAAGATATTCACAACGATATCCGTGATCACAATATTCAAATACTCCAACAAAACAGTTTACAATTAAAGTTTGAAATCACAGTTAAGTTAAATAATATTACCCAACATCCCTACCCATTAAATCCACCTAACATAACAGCTCAATCACTACCACCACTGAAGTAATATATAAATACGACAGATATACCAAAAAGACAATTGGTTACATCACATTTTATAACCCGTACTCAGGATTATCATACACATGTATATTCTAAAAATAATGATATTTCTCCAACTCTTTTTTCTAATAATCTCCGATCAGAACATAAATCCTTCTCCCCGCACAGGACCCCAAGACTTATTAGTAACACATTACGATTGTGAAGAAAATGAACAAAAAACACTATATGCAATAAATCAAGTATCACAATGCGAAACGGAACCACAAGCTATAGAAACTACAAATGTAATAGCGACACTATATTCAAAAGCCCGAGCAACAACAGTCATAGGATATAAATTCACAGCGACATTTTCCGAAAAGAAAGTACATTGTTCACAAGTCTCAAATGGAAATAAAAACCGACTTGACCACGAATCATTCTACCAAAGTAATATCGAACGACTTCTACATCTCAATCCCGACGATTGTAAAAATGAATTACTTAGACTAAACATCACACAAAATAAAAACTCCGCAAGAAAGTTAGTTAATTTTCAAGTTTTTCCAGACTCTGTACATCAATCACAACTTGAAAGACACCAAGGACATATAAAACTAGACGAAAAATACCCGTATAACGGCGCACACGGACGATTAACCTATGACCTACACGATAAACATTGGATACCACACATTGGTATAAATGACCCATCAAACTGCAAAGCAGACACAAAAAATAAAGGATACCAAGAAATAATGTTTTTTGATTGGAAAATACAACTCGAAAAAATACAACTGACACGAGATTTATCAGATAATACAATGATCTATCAAGGAATCCGATTACCTTGTAAAAATGATCAAGGTTATTGCGACCCTACAACGAGAACACAAGCAACAATTGTTTGGTTCCCCGAAGATACATGTACAACATTTCAAGTAGCAAAAATACACGCTCGTATGATAAAATTTCACGAAAAATATTTTATACAATCAATTCCATATGAACAAGTCCATCCATCACGAAAACTAAGTTCTAATTTTAGAAACATAGACAATATAGAAAATAAATTGACACGTTTTCAAATATATCAAGAAACAGAACTTGCATGTAAATACAGAAACCCACTTCACAAAACACAATACTCCGAGATATTAGTTGAATACGAAAAAGGATTCGACATGACCACTGGAAAAGTAAAAATCGACCCATATGCCACAGGTCATCCTCTAAACGAAGGAACATCCTATATACCAGTTAATTTTGAAAAAAGCAACGGACAACCTGGTGGACATCTAAAACCCCATGACACCAGAAGCACACGCTTACAAGAATTATCACTAATGAATACTACATATTTCGGTAATATCCACTATGATATTCATTTAGATATGAAACTAGATTATACAATTAGCCGAATTTTTCAAGAAATGTCACTCTCCGAATTAGAAACACTACACCAACTATGCGAATTAGAACGAACACAAATATTACAATCACTTGCACTAGCAGTATTAAAAATACCCTATGCAGGATACTTATTATCTGGAAATAGATCAAATTTTTTAGACTATGAAGGAAACATCTTATGGTTTTATACTTGTACTAAAAAAGTATCACCACTATACGTTTTTGAAGATAAACGATGTTATAAAAGAATCCCTATCTTTTATAAGAATAAAGTACATTTCGTGGATACACTTTCACGAAGAACCTATTTCTGGGATACCGCAGTCCCATGTTGATCAGAAAACAGCCACAATGTAGTACAACTAAACCCTGATGAAAATAAATATTATCTTCTCACTCCATATCCCACATTAATGCAATCACTCAAAAAATTTTCACCAGAAAGCATTCGCGCTATTGCTCGAAACCCAAATATAGACTTACAATCAATAGGAATCTATTCAAAATCAGATATTCAACATCACATTAGAACACAACAATTCCAAGAATTATTAACACAAATGGACACTATACAAAGACAATCAATAGACCAAAATTTACGCAAACTTGCAGAAACCGCAGGATTTGCCGATATCTACACGCAAGACTATAGCGGATATTTTAAAGACATTAAAGATTATATATATCTAAACGGTGAAAAATACCGTCCCCAAGATATATCACCAATTAACATTTTTAGCTTTGTTACACTCAAAAATGAGATCCTCGATTTTCTAGGATGGCCCTACTACATCTTAGAAAAATTGACTATTTTATACGCAATGTTTAACTTTATTGGATTTCTTTTCTCACTTTTAAAAGGAATCTACAACACATGTGCTATACACACACAAGTAAACAGACAAGCAAGTGTAGCACGCATACTCTTTGCAGGATTTTTTGGAATCTTTTCTACATCTATAAACAAAATTCTTTTAGACGCACAAATAAAAGAATATAACACAAAAATAGCAACACGACAAAATACATACGACGAAGAACATAACAATGTAGACATAACGCCAACGGCACCACAATTACCAGCCCTACCAAATAACCATCCACTATCCCTAGTCCCACGAAATTTTCGAAATTTAGCCATCACACATAATCCAAATTTTCGACTCACCACATCACAAAGTCCCATCCAACATATAATGACACACCAGTCACAAGATGATAATACTTATGAACAAATTATTGAACAACCCCACACCACCGCTTTTCAGTCTCAAAATAATCATTTTTTTAGCCCACGATGAGCCGCCAACTTGGATCACTACACCGATCAAATTCCCATCCAACCAATCTTACCTCTCCAATCCCAATAATACCACTTTTTGCTTTTCCGCCACCCGATTTTCCATCTAGTAATGTAACATCAGGCATGAATTCCGACACTAATTCACACATTTCAGTTTTATATTCCATCTCACAACTCAATAACCCGAATATTGAAACCCCCGATGAATTTGCCGACTCAGAACCATCCCCATCCAATAATTTTCATAACTCTTCTAATTTTTCTCAACCCCCTTTTCAACCCATATTATCCAATAACCCTGACCCCATTACTCCCACACCCTCTTATGCTTCCCAAGTTACCCCAACCTACTCCTCATACCATTCTGACCAATCATCTCATTCTCCAGACACCCCCCGAATCTCCCCAGAGCTAGATAATTTTATTACCCTTCAACAACAACCCTACCACCTTAATACCCCAACCATAAACCAAATCTCCTCCACAATAAATTCATCCAACCCCCCTACCCCTACACCCTCTTCAAATTATACTGAATCATTAGCACCATCATCCACATCAACTGAATCTTCACTCAACACTAATAGAGCTTACCGCACTTTTAAAAGAAAGTTCCCCAACCATCCTTTCCCAGCAAAACCAGGAACAGCCCGTGAATACATCAACCACCCCAAGCATACTAACACAAAAGAATTTTTAGCCATCACCTTACCCTCATTCCCACAATACACCTTAAACACCCCCCACGACACTAACGAAACACGCAACTTTGTAGATGAATACGTTTTAATGCCCACTCTCCCTTGGACCTCATATTATCATTTTACTAACCCTCTTTGCTTACCTTTATCTAACACCCACATCGATATAGAACGAAATACGGACATGCTATATCAACTCACTACACCACTAACCGCTAGACAATTTACTTACGTTGGATATAAAAAATCACTAAAAACACACACTGCACCTAGAGCTAACGAATATACACTCGAATACTATGATCACAACATCATCAGAGCTAACCAAGATCAATTCTTAGACGACGATCGCTTCGCTAACCCACAAATCACCGAGAAATTTTTCATCAAGACACCATATATATTTACACTAAACATCTTCGACCGAAAGTTTGATCACATTATTTCAGAAGCACTAACAGACACACAAGCATACGAAAGTTTTAAAGAACGCTTTCAAATATTTTCACTAACCTTTCATTTTCTTGCACCACACGAAAGAGATCTTCACTGCTCACACGATATTATGTTGCGCACTAAACAAACCCACACATATAGTTATTACCGCTTCATCCAAAATCACTTTGACCTACACACACCCTCTAGACAACCACACCATCGTTTTCAATTCATTAATTCCAAATACACTTCACCATTTTTCCTAAATTTCACATATTGTATTAAAGATACTAACCTCCATGGTATTCTTCGTAATTATGACCCCATAACCCAGATGTATATTTTCTGTCCCATCACCAAGACCTTCAACGCCAAAGAATCCCGACCCTTCCTTATCCCGCACGAGTTTGTACAACCTATAGAAATCCCAATTTTAGAATTCATCCACAACACTAAATTCAATCACAAATTATATAATCTAATCCAAAACACACCTTATGAGTTTGCAGTTGGCACTGAAGAATTAACCACTATTAAGGCACTTCAATTGCTTTGGCCACTGCTTCAGACTAAAAATATCATTCGCATCTTAGCTAAACTACTAACAACTTCAGAACTAATTCACGACATCTTCCCCCACGGTTTTTTCCCCGACGACTAACAGGTAAGTATGAATTAAATGAATATTACTAACTAATTGAAATATTAAAAAACTCACCATACTTTATTCATGTTTTCTTTAGATTTTTAGCCTTCATCCGACAATCACCTACAAAAACCACAAAAGACAAATAAAAATCGCAAATTTCATCAAACAGATTTCAAAAATTCTATTAATCTCTTAAACTTATAAATTTATAAATTTAATACCAATGCAATAAATTCATTTCTAAAATTTTCCCCACAAGCAGTAAATCTAATTATGATGAAAATTTGTAACTTAAAATTCCCCCATAACTAGCAGTAAATTTCCAAATTCTATGCAGTAAATTAATAAAATGCAAATGCAGTACTAACCTTTTGATATTCTCATTCATTCGCACAGAAATTCTATCCACACTCGCACAGCTCGCCCACGAAGAATTGTTTAAAATAATGAATTTCAGTTTCAAGTTTTCACACTCAACAACTCTAACATATAATAACATGTTTCAATATTTCCTTTAACCCGGTTGGAAAGGAATCATATACTAAACAAAACTAACCAACGCAGCTTACTAAATACCACAAATCATAGAATAACAGCATGACTAAGAAAAGGAAACCAACGGTACCCAAACCGGATTAACCAGTTTAAAACTGGATAATTTATTCTTTTGAAGACTATTATAAAGTCTAAGAAAGAAATAATAAAACACAAAAAAGTCGAAAGACAAACCCATACCACGAACAATTTGATTTTTGGAAAAAGGACATAACCAACAAGACATAAGAAAAACCACAACAAACCCAACATAAAACGTTGTCACATAACAGGACCCCTCACAAAAACCGCATGAAATCATACTCCCACTCCTGGCCTAACCCACCAGGAAGGACGTCCTGAGCATGCTCTATAGCCGGCCTAACCCACCGCGCTACATCCACGCTTTGTGACCACACCTCTATTTTTAATAAGAGCTACTCAAGTGTGAGTAACTCTTCAAAATAACCAAACTAAAACAAAAAGCTTTTGTGAAAACAACTAACTAAAATCATAATTAAAAAATATTAAACTAATAAATGTTTTATAAAATGTAAATTACATTATGCAATACATAGATCAGAATACAACACCAAGGACGAACATCTAAAGACAAAACGACCCCACTACACTCGAGAGAGAATGACCAACCACAATCGATATGCCACTCACAATCACAACTCAAAGGATTTAGAGTACGACTTGACTTCGCAGAAAAGGACTTCATTGAACTAGACCAATGACCACCTCGATGTTCAAGTATACGTACAGATCCGAGTAACCAGGCATCCCCTCCACGCACAATCTCCACGCCATTCCCAAACTAGATCAGACACAAAAGAAGTTCTCCACGCAGAACAGAAAAACCTGACATAGCAAACCATTCTGAAATCAGATTTGAGTTTGTTGCAAAGACTTAGTCGTTGTCACTAGAAGACACAACGTCTTATGTCTCTAACTCCAGCTTCCTGGAACTTCTTTAACAAAGAGGAAACAGAAGAAATAAAGATGTTCGCCAAACACCAACGTCCATCATCCATCCTTCGAATTGCAGAAGAACTATTCTAAAAAACTCTGTAAAACCCGGATGGGTGGAACCTGATCTAAACTACATTTTATGATTGGATAAATTAGATATTTTACCAATGTAAAGTATTTGATATTAACCAATCATGATCCATCTAACTAACAACCCACTTATTTGTAAGTGCTGAAGTTACTTGTAATTTCAGCACCAGAGAGATTTGAATTTAACTTAGAAATTAGTTGGACTCTCCCGAGCACTTCAGCAGCCGCAATAAACCAGTATACCCTAGATCTATTGAGCCTAGCAGAGACTAGTTAAACAACCTGAGACTAGATAGTATAAGAGTAAGATTAGGATCGGTATTAGACTAAGAAGTTGCACGAATCTATCCGGCCGAAAATAAGATAGCGTGACGAGCAGACGGTGTACCCTATCCGAAATTACTCTATGAGTTAACCAACTCGAACCTAACTCACTGAATTGATTCACGGTAGTTTTAGTAAAGTTATCAGAAACTACGGCATACAGAGGTTTTTTTTTCATCGGTTCACTAGCTTAACTAGTCGCACTCCAGGTTGCTTTGGTAAATGAGAAAGGAATTTTGAATCGCTTTAGGATGACTAACGTTTCAAAACCCCAAAATAAAATATGTAGTTTCCATCAGATTTTCTTGTATGAAACGTAGAGTTGCCTTTTTATAGCCCATCTGGCAGCTTGTTACGCAAAAGACATGTACTTTCTGTAACTTTAAACTCCATTTTACGACGAATTGCAAATCGGAAAAAAATCTGATTATTTGGATTTATCTTATTCTGTAATTAAAGCGGCACATTCTCCTAATCAGACTATCCTAATCAGCTTTCTGTATATAATCCTGCAGATAATGCTAAGGAAGTTTGTCGCGTAATTAACGCCTGGACAGACGCTGGCCTAGTGATAATGACGACTACTCAACTCTAAACTGATAACATTTTTCGACTCCGAAGAAAAGGAATTCAAGAAACATTTAACCAAGTACACAAAAACAAACAGATAGAGTTAGCGAGCCCATTAGATTTTTTGAAGAAGAACGCGATCAACGAGTTGCAATTAGGTGCTCTACCTTGCAAAACTCTATCAGTAAATCAAACTAACAATAATTTATATTGAGGTTTCACGGATGAGGCCAAAAAATTATCGGAAAAATTGAAACTCCTATACAACCAAATGGATGATTTCACGAAAGCTTCCAAATTTTTATAACACAAGAACACATACAAACCTTATTCAAAATTTTAAAAATGAGCAAACAGGTGACAAAATGTTTATTCCAAATTCATACTTTGAAAAAAATTTGTAGTACAGCAATACTGTAAAAAGCAACAATCTGATAGGCAATAAATTGGAACTTCCATTGACGTAGTTTTGTGGAACGTTATTTTCAGTAATCTCTTACATGTTAATTGGCTCTGCATTGAAAGTTTGTGACAATAAACATACCTTAAAGATTATTAGTTTCACTTGAAAATTTGTGATCATAAACAATTCTAATCTCTGTCCTCAAAATTGCTTGGATTTCTGGACATCAATCTGTTCAAAGTTATTTTTTCAATTTCTTCTTTCTGTTTTTTTTCATCAAACGAAAAACATTAGAGTTACTAACACAAAATTTTTTCAGGTTTTATTGTAGAAAAAAGTCATGTTGTAGTCACTCCTAAACTTTCGGGGCTCCTAATCTAACATTGCTCAAGTCGCTGATAAAAACTTGCTCAAGTCGAGGAGAAAAATTATTTACATTCTACAAATTACACATACGTCAATCATTTTTAGAGACATTCCATCGGACTCATAAAAATGGACAACAAACTAATGTTACGATTTGCGGGTACAGCGGCAGTGATGATGCTATTACACAAAAATTGTCCCGTTCAGTCTGGAATGATATTATTACCAGAATCTTTCTGGTAGCTCCGTTAACCGTCGGATCCAAATTAACCGTCGGATCTGGTATCACGGGAAAATTGTTGCAAATGCCTTAAAGCAGGTGAAAGGCCTCATCTACCAAACGTACACAAACGTACACATCCTTTAGTGTACAAACTTTAACTGGATTATCATCCAAAAATAAATTACTCAGATAGGTGACGGATAGAAAAACTTGCAAACCATGTCATCGAGCAATTGGAATTAAAAACGTAAGACGTCGCTTTAGTAAACTCCGGTTGAAAGAAACCAGGAATCTCTAACAGAAACATCGCATAACGTGTTGTACTTAAAATTCTGACCCAGAAATAAGTCAAAAATTGCTATCTCTCCCTCATATTCAGGATCCAGAACTCACAGAGTGTCTCAAAAAACAGTACCCTTCTAGAAAAAGGACAATCCAAGCCGCAAGTACCGAATTCAACCATAACGACGGACGACATTTATACCCACAGTTTATTTAGCAGAGGACGAAACTTATAAACTACCTTTTTATCCTTCAAATATGAGCGGTTGGGAATGATCAATGGGAAGGCTTCCCTTGAACAATCGTCGCTAGCGAGCGTTTTATCTCAAGTTTAGAAGTTCTGAACTCTCGAAAATCAAAAAATTTGGTTGAACTAAGGCCACTAATTCTGATAGTAAAATAGAAATTTTAAACATAGGTGATGACTACAACTCAAGGTCCAAACAAAACAACCCATCCGGGTGCCCAATTTCAATCAAGACCACTACACACGAAGAAAACGGACCAAAAAACGTCAACTACAGCAACAAGGGCAAAGAATACAACTCAAGCTAACAACTCTCGGGTACTATCGACATAACTATGGACAGCCCAGTAGTTTTCCTCCTAGGAAGCTGAGAACTCAAACCAAGGTGGTTATTTTAACCCCTCTCGACCTCAAAAAAATGTCGGCCCTTCTTAATTCTTTGGTGATCGGTTGGTTGTAGATTTTGTAGGTTAATCAGGACATCGAGGCTGAAACTCAAACCCGTTAAACTTGGACTCAAGTGACACGGCCAATCAGTACGGACACCAATCAGTACGACTTTGATGAACCAGCGTTTCATCTCTCCAAGGCAGTAGTAAAAATAGGTTAAGACTTTATCTAGCTCAGCTCAGTTATTAGTTCCCTATTAAACTTCAATAAACTCAGAGAGGGTTTTTCATAAGTTTGCAAATATTGAAAACCAATGGAAAAGTATAAATATATGGTAACATGTTATGCAAATCATGTCAACCGATAATCAACAAGAACTGGAAGATTGATTTATAGATTATGTATCTGAATTTTTGTGCTTTTCTGATAATTTTTCCTACTTTCGTTTTTTCTCTAAAGTTACCCCCAAAAGTAGCGCTGAATTTCTTGTTAATAACATTATTATGGCATTGAAAAGACGCATTTGATTCGTTATTAGGGCAACTCCAGCTTCTCATTGTACACACACGCATATGAAAAAATACTAATAATAGACCTTTCATGCAATTTTCTGTACGAATGGAATTGTATGGAAAGTGTATGACTAGCATTTTTTCATATATGGAAATTGTATGACTATCATATTTGGTCAAGACGAGACTGGTCTGAATAGATTGGATATTTTTTCCGTTAGTAATCTTTTCAGTGCAAAGAAAATTTTTGAAAATAGCTTCAAAAATCGAACGCGGCTTTCTAATGTTTTTGACTGAAAAAATTTCATCAGAAAAAAAAATTACCTAAAAAACAAGGAGAGCCAGTGCAATAATCACAGAACGTTCCAACCAGAGTCTTTTAAGAACTGCAAAATAAAGGTTTTTTTCGTCAAAAATGGTAGTTTTTTCTGCGTGATATGACGAAAATGTGAGGCAAATTCATAATTTAGGCATGTTCGACAGACATAGTAGCTTAGGCAAACAAGACAACAGTTTTTGAGAAAAAAAAGATTTGAAAATCTCTTTCTATTATGACATTCAACCTATTCTGATGATTTTTTTTATTACCTGGTTTGCGTGAAAACAGAAAAAAGACACAATCAAAGACAAAGTTCCTACCATTTTTAAATGGTCAGAAGAGCAATTACCATACAGCCGGCTTTCTGTTCTGAAAACACAGTATGATTGCGACAGTAATGTTACCGCCTTATTATAATTTCGCAAGTCCAACTCTGTGTCTGTGTTGACATATTTTAAACAAAAAAGGTCAAATCAAATTTAACTCTTGGAAAAAGAACAAATTTGAATCAAAAATCTTTCAGATTTGTAAGAAAAAATCTAACAAACTTGCTCCGTCGACCTCCTTTTTATTACCACCTCAACCTCTGATTTTTGCTGTCGGTCGTGCAATACTTCTGCGGATGTTGGCATTTCTAAACATGAGTGTTTGACAATTCCCCAAATCAGATTTTTAGGTGAACTTGTCCTTGCTATGTTTGAAAAAGCGGTGTTTGAATTTCGCCCAAATTACTCCGTATGCTATCACTCTAACTATTTTAGTTATGTCGACTACATCTGAGGCTAATTAATGTTTTGTTTCAGTGCGCATTACAACGAGTCTTCGTTTCAGTGTTTGAATTTTTCTTTCAGCTATTCTAATTGGCTTGTGGTCGTCTTTATGTGCGAAGAACAAATAAATATTATTTGTTTCTACTTATTTCACTGCTATAACTAATGTGCTGTTTGAAACACCCTTGGCTGTGGAAATTTTTGACCATTTCTCTACTGCTACTAAAATATATACTTTTTTCAATAAATCGTCTGGTAACGGTCCTGCGAACTAGAGTTGAGCTTCATCAGTTGGTTCAACAACAGGTAGCTTGCTCTGTTCATTGTTTGCAATGCTGAGCCATCTGCACTGATGACCGGTGAGTTTGAATGAACCAGATGTGTTCAAACAGATCAAGTACTCACACATCCGGCCGACCAGCGATCCTAGGTGGGTCTACGATGATTGCTACCGAGCACACCGTCTGATGCAATTGTGTGGGTAATACGATTCCCGCACTCAGTAAAAAGAAAAAATAACCGATTATATTACAACTATAATCGTATTTTTAGCAAAATTATATTTAATTATAAAGGCCAATTTTAGATAAAATTTTTGGTGACATTTTAATAAATTATAATTGATTATAATTTTTCCGAAAATTTCTTATAATCTATTATTATAGATTATAATCCTTCTTTCTATCAAAAAAATATCTCACAAAAAAATCAATTATAATGGATTATAAATTAGCTATTCTGCATGAAAATACAGAAAAATCAATTTAATCAAAGTTTAAGCTATAAGCAGGGGAGGATCTAGGACTTTTTCGGGGGAAGGGGGCAGATTTTCAAAAAAAAAAATTGAAATTTTTGTTTTTGTCGTAATTTTTTTAAGGCTGGCCAAATTGATTTTATGAGCTATCCTAACTCACTATAAAGACCACATTTTGATCAAATTTTCTGCCATGCAGGCGAAATTCTTAAAAACAGGCCAAAAAAGGAGTTTTTAGACAATTTCATGGAAAATTTTGATCTAAAAGTTGCGTTTTTTCGGCCCGCTCTCGCCCCCTCAAAATTAGTACATATTGGCGCCAAAGGCGCTTTCAGAAAATTCCTGGGCGGACACTTTTTTTTCAGTAAATCTTAGATAGTTCAAAGGAGGATACCCCTTCATTATAAGGTATAAAAATTCAATAAAGTTTGAGAAAAAGTTTTTTTTTAATAATTGATTATAATCGATTATAAACGATTATAATGGTGTTCTTTTTTGTTTCAAAAAATAGTAACATTATAATCCATTTTTAATCGATTATAATCAATTTTTTGAAATTTATGGAGACTGACATTAAAAATCCATTATATTCTATCATTTTCTCTTTTTACTGAGTGCGGGTTAGTTCGTCAAAGATTCAACAATATTCTTGCACATTGAGTCTAGTCCAAATGGAATACCAATATGCATTGTACGAGTATCGCAGGGTTCTCTAATGTCGGTTTCATGTTCCAACCTACTTTGGTTGCTGCTGCGACAAAAATCCCGCCTAACGCTTCTCAAAGAATTTTCAGAAAATGTGTCTTCCTCAACTAATCAAAATCTATACCGACTCTGACGACTACGTTGTTTGTTATCAGTTTATGGCTCATCTTGAGTTCTTGTGCCGAGATTGTCCTTAAGAGTGGTTCAATGTTTGGAAAGATTTTTTCTATTCTGGACTGAATCGGGTGTTCACGGTTAACACAATACTCAAATAGATCATTGATCTGAATGGTCAATTCTGTCTGTTTTCCTTTTCCTTGCATCTGTTTCCTTTCTCTGATTGTCTCATTTACCGATTAGTGTGCATTTCTTCCTCCGGTGGCCATGTGAGTGCGGTGGTGAAGTCGACTTTTCACAGGTGGTGGATAAATTTCGTAATTTTCATGTTTCATTTGGGGTCTGAAAGGCTTTGACTGAAACGCTTTCTACTTGCTTAGAAAGTTTGAAATTCGCTTGATTCTTCGATTGCCTTGTTAGCATTCTTCCATTTTCCTGGCTGAACGGAAGTAAGCCAAACGAACAGATGAACTTTCACGCATAAAAACAACTGATTAACAAAAATAAATTCTCACGCTCTGAGAGTCATGACGCTTCAACTGTGATCAACAGATACCTACCACAACTCATGGTGGTCAAGTTTGTAATCAGAAATACAGTTTTATAAAAGTAATCAAAGGTTTGCTCTATTCGGATCACACTCCTCGTGTGTTTATGTTTTCGTATGATTTTTCCTCAGTTCAACCTTCTTCTTTTGATTTTTATCATGATCTTCTGACTTAATGTTTTCGTAATGACTGCTGTTTCTTGTCTGTTTTATTTTTCGCTGGCATGATTCTTGGTGTACTTTGCGATCAGTTTTGGTTTAACAACTGTATATAGTTTTTCTGCTGATTTTCCGTGGTATTTCCTGTGACTATAACGCTTAAAGCCTCCCAAACTATCTTGGCTGCTGATCTATCTAATCGAGTTTTTTGCTTTTCTAGTTGCCTCAAGGAATTTCATGCTTGCTATAAATTCAAGCGATTTCTTCTTGAACTCCTATTTTAAGAAAACTCTTCATAATCGTTCGGTTAAATTTGTCCCTATAGTTTCTGTGTCTACCTAAAATTTTAGTATTTTGTTGCTCCGACTTTCGATGGAAGTGAGAAATATATACGCTCTGGGTGGTTTTGTCTTAGTCAGGCCATTTTCGCTCATTTTGAGGCTCGATCACTGGACCTACGTGCACCCTGCCGTGCTCGCACACCACTATATTAGCGTGAATGATTGTTCAATTTAAACCAAATCTATTTAATCTAATTATTTTATAATTTGATGCCGAAAGCCTAACGCAAGAATTTTACACTTGGCAAAATGTCTCGAACAAAAAAATTGTTCCTAATTGATTTAAGGCAATTCATATACGACTCTGTTTTCATCATTTTAACAATGATATTATCAAGATACACACAGGTAAAGGGCAGTCGTTAACGTTCAGGGCTTTGCCCTGATACGAGCAGTCTTGTTGTACCTATAGCGTTGTGTTCTGCCACCTAATTTTGCTTTGCATTTAAAGATATTATTATACGATTATAATGGTTGTCTTAACAACAAGCAAAACGGATATGAGTTTTCAATAAAAGCTTTACAAGGATTGTAATCAGAGCAAAACTCAACGCTGAATCAATGTAAATGCATCAATTGGTAGCAAGTTTTTTACTATATTTTACAATAAACCAGCGGTTAAAGTTTTCATTAATTGTCAACCCGCATCCAGTTTCAAGTGTTAATAATCGATTATATTATAATTTTAGAAAAAACGTCTGACAGTCTTACAATCAAATATAATCAATTATAAAACATTATAATCGATTATAATCGATTTTTTTATCCGAATTTCTATTTCATATGTTTTACTCCATTATAATCGATTCAAATTGTTTATAATCCTTTTTTTGCCCCTTTTGTTTTCGATCTTGCACATAAATTGCTTTTATTTTATGCTTTTCGATGACGTTGATTCATGTGAAAAATGAGAAAATTAATTTAAGAGTTTTCAAATCAATTCAAATTTATAACGTTTTTGTTTTTTCATTTTTTTGATTATCGTTGTTTCATAATATGATTTTTCACCACTTAAATCATTTTGACCATTAAGTGATTTTACCACTTAAATATCAGCACACTGCTTTAGTTTCATGATTTTATAGAAGAGTTATATTTCACCTACAGCGGTATTTTTTGAACTAAAATGAAGAGATCTCTATTTTTTTTTCGTGGTAAAATTTTGTGTGTTCAGATGAACCAAAGAGTGACAAAATTTCTCACTTTGAAAGATTCTTTGACAGAAAAAAGTATTTTAATCTATTATAATAGATTATAAAATGTTATAAGAGTTGATAAGAGATTATAAGAGATTTTCGAAAAAAAATTGTAATCAATTTTAATTGATTATAATTTATTATAATGTCGCGAAAAATGTTATCTTTATTATGGATTATCAATCGTTTAAACATCTAAATCGAACGCTTATAATTAATTTTAACTTTGATAAACGTACATTAGAATTGTAATACAATCGATTATTTTTGCTTTTTTGAGTTTGGGAATGTGAGCCAATTTTTATTCCATAAAAATTTCCGTCAGTGTGCTGTCTTGAACAACTATCACTTAGAGAAATTTTTAGCCACAAATCATATGTTTCGAGGGAATCTCACTAAATTTTTCTCATCAAAGAATCCCCTTTGTCACATTTTGAAGAGTCCATGAAAAATCTTTAAAAAAAACTTTGAAAATTTGGCAGGATTGTCGCAAGCATTTTGTAGATCAATGAAGATCGTTAAAAAAATTCGAAGAATGTTGAAGACAAAAAACAAACAAATAGCAAAGAGCTTCGAATATTTACCTAAGTTTTGTTTTTAAAAATCCGGTAATTGTGAGCGCTTAATAATAAGTTAAAAGCGATGTAAAATTCGAAATTTCAAGTTTTAAGAGATATTAATTGAAACCTTGCGACCATGAAATTACTAAAAATCAACAATACAACAATCAACTTTTGTACAAAATATTTTTAAAAATTCACTGATGATTTTCGTTTTGAAAGAAATTTATGGCAATAAAATGAGGCATTTATAAATGAAGACATGAGCTGAGCAACAAAATGAAGCTTCAGGAATATTTCGCATTTTACCACAGAAACAACAATGCATTTTATTCGGTAAGCTTGTTAATTAAGAGGAGCTGGAAAATTATACAGTTTTAACAGTTGGGTAAAGAGTAATTAGATGTTCCATACGTTTCGTCATCGATGTTGGATAATGTGAAGTCGCACGAAATTTCCTGCTTGTTTTTTCGCACATTTTCGCAAAACTGGGACAAACTTTTCATGGTTGTTTCTAGAAGGTTCGAGCTCGTCACTCGATCACGTAGTGCTTGATTTCTAGAATGCCATTCAATAAACAACGTGTTTATAAATCTTACAGCGCCTGAAAGCAGCAAGTCGGAAACCACTTCAATTTCCATACCTTCAATGTCCATTTTCATGAGAACTCTTGGAGGATTTTTCTCATCGATCGTTCCAACTTCTCGACAGCCGACATCATTCCTCAGAAAATCGGCCAATCGGAGAAGACGAACAATTTTGTACTCGGCAGAATTGTGTTTGGCAGTTTTCATGATTTTTGGCGGCAAAACTCCCCCTCCCCATTCGTTTTTTAAGAACACGTCATCGGTGTAGAAAGTGCCAAGCCCGTTTCGGTTTGAAGCAGCTGTTTCAGTTAAGATGCTAACTTCCCAGCCGCATTTTCTATAACTAGTTTCAATCGTTTTCAACCAATAAGTGTGATGAGAGTTCGGCTCAAAACCAACAGCGCACACTTTTTTCGGCTCATCTGTCCTAAGGCGTTTGTCCGGAGGACCAAAAGTGTTGTCAAATAATTCAGATACTTTTGCCCCCGGGTATTTTTCCGGCTCAAAGAGCTTACGAATTTGAACTCCGACATTTGTTCCAACGTCCAAATAAACATGATAACAGCCGTCCAAACTGGATTTTTCCCCCGTACTATCAGCGAGCGGCAAGCTTTTTTTAAACTCGGTAATCACAGTCATTTTCTTTTCCAAGTCGCGATTATAAGCGTTCAAGTCGCAATCATTTGAAGATTTCATTTCATTTAAAGTGAAAATTTGAAACAGTATTATTATTGTGCTTAGAAGTGTAGCAAATGAGAAAATGATTTTTATTAATTGGACCCTAGCCATAATGGATTTTGACAAATCCTAGAGTTGTTCCAGAATAAAATTGTAAATACAAATTATTAATATCAAAAAAATATAATCATGAATTCAAGTAGTATAACAATTCATTAAGTATTGCTGAGATCAACGCAGAAGAAACAGCTTCGATTTTTAGTAAGTTAAGTAATGACTAGCGTTCCTGAGACAGGTAGCATAAGCAATAATAAACTCGTTCACGAATAAAGCACGTTACAAAAATTATTATAAACGTACAATTTTGGCAGCGCCGATTCGAATGGCCACCGTAAGGCTTTACAAGTCTGTTTGCAAGTACCATTTGAGAGCAATTTAGAAGATCAGAATCAAGATTTTTGTTTTTATCCGATAGAGCCCTAACGTTTTGCATAAACCGTTTTTGTTGATGTAGATCGGAATCATATAGACCGACAAAGATTTTTTATAATGATTTTTAATATGAAACAATCTGTTACTGATATTTTAAAAAGTTCAACCCAGTTGATGTGTGCCAACCCAGTTGTCAAAGTTTAACCCAGTTGTCTGTAGTGTGCCCCTTGTGTGTCTGTTTGTGTGACCCTAAGTGTCTGTATGTGCGCCCCCATGTAAACAGAGAGTTTACAGACAGGTAAAAATGAGCACAGAAGATATCTAGAACAGAATATGTTTGGCGACAAAGGTGCTTTTAGAAAATTTTTAGGGCTGGTTGCCGAAAATGAATGTCATAAAATATTACCAAACGGGGACCTTGTGTTTGATGAGGGGATTGAATCTCTGGAGGAGGGGCACTGCATAAATAAATCAGTTTTATCTTCAAATTGAATGTGGCGCACGATTCGCCCTATTTTGTTCCTCTAAATATTAGTACCACATTTCGCTTCTCACTCATTTTCCCAATGCTTAACAAATGACCTTGTTTTAGAGATATTAGGGTCAAAACATTAACTGTACGAGGAGCAAAACGTGCCACTAAACGTATGAGTGGCAAATATGTGTGAGGGGCTAACTGTGTGTCGACCCTTCAACTTGATGCGTGCTTGCCAGCCCGGAGGCAGAATCTGTATCTGAAAAAGCCTGGTGATTCTGGCGCGCGCATAGAGTGACAACCCCGGCATGGGTTTGAAAAGCTTGACGCCAAATATGTAAATGATTAGATGCGAAATAAGTCAGCGTCGAATTGAGACATTAAATCTAGAGGGGCGAAATACGCGAAGAGCGACGTGTGAGAGATGCGAAACATATCATTACGAGGCCAAACTCTGCACTGGATAGACGCACAATTTTGTGTCTGTATGTTCTGTTCCTGGATTCCAGAGACAAGTCTTAAAATATGTTCCAAAATGTAAGTGGATTCCACAAACAGAATTTCAGTGGATTCCGCATACATATACTTGTAACGTAATTTTTGTCAGCACAATTGTTTTGTTGCGGATTCCGCAACAAGAAAATATAGCTAGTTGATCTGGATTCCGTAACTGTAAGTGGATTCCGACTTTTGTTCAATACTGAGCTTGTATATGAACAATTAAAAGCTGAACTGGAATTCTTATCTCTAGCAATGCGGAGTTTAAAAGCAAAGACGTAACCATTGTCAGCGGAATCCACGAACAAGTCTTAAAACATTGGTTACCTAAATCGGTGGATTTCATCTTTTAGTATTTTGGAAACACAACACCGAACAATTTCAATATTTGGGGTCATTGAGTTGAGAGTGTATGGAACACACAGCATATCGACAAATTAGGTTAGTATTTGGGATTGCGTCAATCCCAAATACTGATTTTGGAAGCATAACGCCGAATAAATGCAGTAATTGTGATCATTGTGTTGAGAGTGTATGGAAACACAACACACAGCATATCGCCAAATTAGGTAGTTCTGAATTCCGCAACTCTAAAAGGATTACACAAAAGGTATGTGGAATCCGCACATGTAAGTGGAATCCGCAAAAATTGTAAGCGGAATCCGCAATTGTAAGCGGATTCCGCAAACTGTAAGTGGATCCAGAATTTTGTTTATTACTGAACTTGCATGTGAACAATTAAAAGCTAGAGCTAGAATTCATATCTATAGCAATGCGGATTTTAAAGGCCTTTAACCATTAACAGCGGAATCCACTAACAAATCTCAATACATTTGTTAACTAAATCAGTGGATGTCACCTTTTAGTATTTTGGAAACACAACAGCGAATAAATTCTATATTTGGAATCATTGGGTTGAGAGTGTATGGAAAAACAACGCACAGCATATCGCCAAATTAGGTCAATATTTGAGATTGCGTCAACCCCAAAAACTAATTTTGGAAGCATAACGCTGAATAAATTCAATATTTGTATTCATTGGCTTGAGAGTGTTTGGAAATACAACGCACAGCATATCGCCGAACTAGGTCAGTATTTGAGATTGCATAAATTCCAAATACTCGTCAGTATTTGGAATTCCATCAATCCTAAATACTGATGATCTCGTAGGTTCCGATTCTAGCGAATTGAGATTGAAGTTGAGATCGAAGTTGACAGGATTTGAGATCGAAGTTGGGTTGACAGGAATTGAGACCAAAGGTTAGGTATTTCAAATGGTAGTAGATCAATTTAGTAATTCAGATTGATTTTTCTCTCAACCATCTAGTAAACAAAATATATAAATTTAAACGCTATACTACACACATACATATATGTAAGCGGAATCGCAAATAAAATGCGGATTCCACTTGCAATTTGCGGATTTCACTTGCAATTTGCGGATTCCGCTAACAGTTGCGGAATCCTCAACAGCTCTATTCAACTATACAAATGTCCTATTATTGGTTTTTGGATTCCACAGAACGTTCTGGATTCCACAAATACGGTTACGGATTCCCCAAAATTGCCTATTTTTGGAGCAATTTTGAGCGGTATAAAGTAATAGGTATTTGTTTGTGCAATCCAAAACAGCGAAGATGATCAGAGAAAAGTAGCAAAGTTGCGAAATCCGCTTACAATGCACGGAATGCTTAGTTTGGCCTCGTAATGATGCCATTCGTATTTGTCTAGTCTTACAAAGTAATAAATCGGCAAAAATTTCTTTGATTTTAGTGACTTTGGCTGTTTTTTAAGCTTTTTGTTATTTTTTATCATTTGTTTTTAAGTGTTCAAAATGTTTTCGACAAATCTATGTTTTATCTCACAATGTTTGTTGCAGTCCCTCATTTCTACTTATCCTGACAACGCCCAATTATCAAAAACAGCAAATGATGTTTTAAATTAAAATGTATGTTTGTTTCATCCTTTTAAACTTAAAAACTTCAAAGGCAAATTTTTGATCTACCTCATGATTGTTACAAACACCGTTTCTGTTCTTAAAAGTGTCATGAATAATAATTTTTTGTACAATATTCAGATTTGACTCTGTTCATGCAAATAGTTTATAGCTTTGTTTATCAAATTTCAGACACAATTTTGAATAGCATATAATAATTTGCGTGTAGTCGCTTTTTACCCTGGGTCAGTGTTTTAAAATACTAAATTCAAATGCTCATTTACAAATCAGTTTTTAAATAGATGCTTGTTTGATTTCTGGACGTGTAGGTTGAATGAACGAGTTTTCATCTCCCCTCCCTCCGTCCAGTGCTCCCGCTCTGTCCGAACTGTTTTTGAGCGCCCTAGGGGTAGCATTTCTGCCCCTCTCTGGTCTCTCTATTGTCAGGGAGTTGTCGTCTTCATCTGATTCCTCCCCCTCTCCTTGATCGTGTTCGGGCGTGGCTTTCTGGGGCTGATTGCGTGGCAACTTGCTCTTGGCCTGTATCATGAAAAAAAAAACAGAACATCTATCTATTTACAATCATAAACTTCATTTGATTTTTAAAGTGTAGTCATCAAAGTCATTTTTGTTTGTTTTGCTTGACAAAAAAAATGATTCTATGAATGAAATCATGGCACTACTGGTAAACTTGAAATCAGAAAACATGTAAAGATAATTGAAACGATCAGCATATTGATCGTTATTATAGAAAGCGGATTCTGGCTCTCATTTTTTTCAAAGAAGCAACCAGACAAAAAAGGAGTTCATTTTCTGTTCCAAATATTTCCCCAAATATACAAAATATTTAAGCGCGGGGTAGTTTTTTGTTTTTGTTCCGACTTTCGAAGAAAGTGATGAGTAAATTTGCTTTTTTAACATTGTTTTTTAATTTTGTTTTTAACTTTGTTTTTTTTTAACTTTAATTTTTAACTTTGTTTTTTCAGAACAATTTTACAATTTCACAAAGCTCTTTGCTCCCTAGGGAGATTGATCCCGCACTACAAAACTGGAGTATTTTTCTTTTTTTCCCTATCTAGCATCAGTTTTATGGTGTGATGAGTAGGTAAACGATGTTAAACATGAAGATTAAAAATGTATGCCATGTCCTAGTTAGTCCGCGTGTCAATTTTCTTATCAATCAGACGATGCAATGCAAAAAAAAGCTGTAAGCATTTGCAGGTGAGGAGGGACATGATAAAACCAAAATCGTTCCAAATTGAATTCAGGTAATAAGCTAATTGGTCTTATTAATTCTATACACGACTATCACAGACTGGCCAAAATTTATTATACCAAAAACTGTTCGAGACCTATTTCGATTTTTTATTCGGCAGTTTTTGACAGAATTTCTTTTGTATCAATCGAAAAGTATTGTTGTCCTGAGCTCACATTTACAAAAATATTTGGTTCTTTTCCAACCCCCTCCCACATTTGAATTTCAGTTATGACACAGAGGTGAAGCTTCGTTTCGCAAAAATTAGAGAGAACACGACAAAAAGCAGCTCTATAAAGTACAATGAGAAAAAGTAGAAAGTAGAAATAAGCCTCGAATTAGCAAAAATCAGGCTACTTCTTCTTGGATTGAGACCTAGAACTTATGAGTCTTCTGCACTAAACACAGCTACGGAAGCTTAATTTATGTCCAACACTAGCCAAAAATGAAGCAGAGAACAGATGCTATGCAGTTTCCAATGCTACAGTGAATTTTCCAATGGGTGAACACTTTTAATGAAAACTTTAAGTTGCGAATTACGTTTAAAAAAGTTCATAATAATACACAGAAGTTTAAAAGACTATTTTAACCTTTTCATAAAGTAATGAAATTTTGCATGGTGAACAAACTCACTATTGTGAACAGATTTGTTCTTCATACTTTACATCGCAATATCACCTGTTTAGCCATAATCACACGTAAAACAACTAAAAAAATTGAAAGTCTGAATCTTATGGGGAAGTTGGACAAGAGCCAGACATTTCACCTGTGATCATTTTTCGTGAAGATATATGGGTTTAACGATTGCCAACTTGAGACAATTAATGCGCGTTATATTTCGTGGTATGGTGTTTTCAATACTTTGCTATTTCCAACATAAATCACTTGGTTTTTAACATAGCGTGTGGGGGGATTGAAAATTTTATAAACAGTTTTTATAAACAGTTTTAAATTACTACATAAAAATTAAAACGCAGTCGGAACTTTCAGGGCTTCGCCCTGATACGAGCAGTCTTGTTACCTAAAAGTTTTACTTTTACCAGTGAAATGTTTTTTTTAGCACCAAATTAACAATTTTCTATCGCTAAAGTTTTGATAAATATTTTCTACTCTATCGAAGTTCATCAATAACTAATTAATCGATCAATAAAAAAATGCGGAATCATTCATGAAAATGTTTTTTAAACAGGGCTACCATTTTTTCATCGATGACTAATAGTGGCAGCTCAACTCGGGGGTAACCGTTTCCGTAGAAACGAGCAAATTAAACCCATTTTACTCAGAATCTTAGACTATTTTTTGTTGATTACAAAAACTATATCAAGTATTGTGCGGTCATTGTCTACGAAGTAGTCTACGATGAAAAAATCCACAGAACTTGTACTGCTGCTACCCAATGCGGAAGAGTCTGAGGTTTCATTAACCTTTCAATACTGGAGAGACAGTGAAAAAAGTGAGAATAGTTGTAGTTTTCTGGTATCTTTTTGACTCAGTTAATTTATTTGATTTCTGGAGTGAAAACCATAAAAGCAGCTCAAACCAGGATAGCCGGTTGTGACGCATCTAGTGCAAATTGTTTAATGATAATGGTTTAATAAAAAAAAGTTCAGAAATATGTAAAAGTCTCAAAAAATGTTAAATATTTTCAGAACCTGGTAGTGGCTGTAGTAAAGGGAGAAGTTGGACACTATGACTGGCACTGGCAGAGCTATGGTCAGCAGGCCACACAATGCACACAGTGAGCCTACCAGCTGGCCCGCAAACGTACGAGGAACCATGTCTCCATAACCTAAGCAAATCAATTCTTTCCAATCATTCTGCACTACTTCGACATTCGGTCGAAAAAATTTCATGTCCCTTTAGTTCCTTCCACGAAAGTGAAGTGGCTAAGCTATCCGTGTAGCACTCAAGTTTAGGTGAAAATAGGGTCAATCAAGTGATATGGGAGATTTCGGGAAATCAATTTAGTTGACCTAAAGAAAATAGGCAAAATGATTGAAAACCCCTCCCCTCGATAAAATCTTAGATCTGCCCCTGGTTCGAGGCCAAAAATAATCCGTGTTTTTCCTTCAGGGTTAAATAACAATTCCAAGCCCATAGAGAGAATCAAAAAGAATTAGAGGGCACAAAATAGGAGAGCCTTCTAAAAAAATCTGAGTCGCTTGTCCTCTGCCTCGTGAACAAAGTCTCTTAAACACTTTTTGAATGACTCACCGAGTGTGGTCATGGTAACGAGTGCCCACCAGAATCCATGCGGTATATCCACGAAGTCAGTCTCATTGTCATTGGCAGTCAGCCTTTCTGCATAATAAATCAAACTGGCGAAGATGACCACGCCCAGACACAGAAACACAGCCAGGATGAACAGCTCCTTCATGCTGGCATGCAAAGTGTGCCACAGGATCTTGAGGCCGGTCGAATGGCGGGTCAGTTTGAACACGCGGAACACCCGGAGCACTCTGATCACTCGGAGAATGCCAGCCGCTTGACTCTCACCGCCCTCGGACGAAAAATCTACAGGCAAAAAAACACAACACAGTTTTAATGAGTTGGACCGGTTTGTCCGAAAACCTCAAAAAAATTACTTAATTTTCTTAATTATACGCTGGCGCGGATCTAGAAATTTCTTGAGGGGGATGGGGGGGTCGGATTTTCAAAAAAAAACTTTTTTTTAGGTCGACCAAACTGATTTTCTGAGCTCTCCCCAATCACTATATAGACCTTACATTGACCAAATTTTCTGCGCCGCAAATGTTGGCAAATTTTTTTAAAAAACAGGGCAAAAAAGCATTTTTGGGTACATTTTGGAAAATTTTGGCCGGAAAATTGCTTTTTTTTCGGCACGCGCTACCCTCTCAAAATCAGTATTTATTGGCGTCAAAGGCGCCCATAGAAAAAAATTTAAGGTCAGTCATCTAAAATGGATATCTCAAAATAGTACAAAGGGGGACCCTTTGGGTCGGCAGGGGTTCGAATCCCTGAAAAAAAAGCGTCCGCAATCCCGCCCCCCGCCACCCCTAAATCCGCTACTGATT
This sequence comes from Symsagittifera roscoffensis, assembly GCF_963678635.1. Lineage (NCBI taxonomy): Eukaryota > Metazoa > Xenacoelomorpha > Acoela > Convolutidae > Symsagittifera > Symsagittifera roscoffensis. The sequence continues at coordinate 30,749,119 of NC_087064.1, forward strand.
ATACGGTTGCTTCAAAGAAGCAAAATGACTCCCAGACATTCAATATACAAAAAAAACAGACATTGTGACGACTTTGAAACATGTTGAACTGCAAAAACAGTATGAAATACGTACTGACTGTGTTTTTTTCATTGGAAGAAAAATCACTAACCAAGGAAAGACACGAAGAATGGGAGCACAGCCAAAAGGTCAATCAAGTTCAAGGGACTCTTCATGAACACACATTTGTCCGGACAAGATATGAACCGGATCAGGATCTCGAAGCAGAACCACAGTACACATACAGTCTCCGATACCACCAGAAAGTGTTTCGGGCGGGTCACTTTGCGCAGATTGGGGGTGGGCACTTGGGAGGCGGAAGAAAGGGTGTTGTTTTGGGGGATGTTGGGGTAATGTTGATCTGGGTTTGCATTGATGTAGACTGTGTCTACGAAGTACTCGTGGGTCTCGGCGCAGAATAGGGCTACTGAGGAGAGGATGAGGGTGAGAGATAGAAGGGCAAATACCTATAATTTTTGACTCATAATCCAAAAATATAGTTTTTGTAATTTATACCGTAGTAACTCGTTGGGTTGATTGCTTATGTAAATTCAATGAAACTTGTCCACAAAAGTTGGTCAGTTATTAGAGCGAAAGTTTTATGTTAAGATCAAGTCTTCACATTGGAAAAATGTTAATTTTATTGTACCTTGGCGGGCTTGGATGACATGGGGTCCTCACTCATCTGCCAGAGTAAGGCCATTTTCCGATTCCACGCAGACGCATTCTTGTCCAGAAGACGCAAATCACCACTAGAAGCACGCAACATCTTCAAGTTATTACCATTTTACTGAATTACATTTGAACAATTTCGCCCCTGTAGATACAGTTTTTCTGAGAGTTTCATTTGGTAAAGTTTTTAAATACAAATACGTTTCGCCAAAATTTCTCATGTTTGTCAGTCGTTATATTAAGAAAAAAGCTTATGAAATTAATGAACTTCAGCCGACCTCTCTTGCTTGTCCTCCTCGTCGAGTGCTTTGAGGGTGTTCTCGTTGTCCTCGTGGGATCGGAACACCTGCCAGCAGCATGACTCCAGGTGGGAGTGGTCCAGACCCCAAAAGAGCAGTTCCCGGTTGAACACTGGCCAGCAGATGTCTCTGGGCACGTGCAGCTCACCAGTGCGGTAATAATTCAGGATGTACTCGAAAAGGATGGGGTGGCGATCGAAGAAAAACCTGCAGAGAAAAGTTGGGTAAAGGCCTTTAGAATAATTTTAATTTTAGTAGTTTCTTAAAGTAGAACAACTGTGAGATAGCGACAATGAGCTTAAAGCAGCAACTACTGTCAAATGACTTCACGGAGTAGGAAGGAACTATGCGCAACCGTCTGCCGTTTGTATGCCTTTTTTGATTTTCAGACGAACTTGATGACACAGAATTTGAGCCTTATTTATTTTTTTAGGAATAGTTGCATCTAAGTTTTGCAGCTTTAACCTAATTCAGTCGCCTTTTGAAAAAATTCAGTCACCAGTGAAAAACAGAGCAAAAACTAATAAATGAAAAATGAATAATTTTCAAAAACTCATTGTTCCGACTTCTGACGAAAGTGACAAAATATTTTGGACGAAATGTTCCAAATTGGCCAAATTAGCAATTTTCAAACCCCAACAGATGAACTTTTAACATTTCAACTTCAAACAATAATATTTTTCAGATCTTATGACAAACTTTTGTCAAAACGCTTAGACAAAAGTCGAAATCTGACTGAACGAAGAACCACGCCAAGTATAATTATTTTTTCTTTATTTTTATTTGATTAAATTAACAACTTTCAGGGCCATGAAATATGAGCAGTCTTGTTGTTTTCTATCTTAAAACTTACATACTTTTCACAATTAATTGGTTCGTCTTTTCTTTCTGAAAGCTTTTTTTAGAAACGAACTGAATAGAGATTACTCTCGGCCTGCATGCAACCTGCTGCACGCAAAATGATGGCGACCATTGCACTTGTTTCACAATCAACATTATTGTTCACTAGCATAGATGATAATTCTTTCGGAGAGGGTACGAGAAATTCTAATCCTTTTCAATCGATTTTCAGGGTTTTTCTGTAAAAAGCAAAAGCAACCAACAATGATAATCAAATAAAGTATTTCTGAAAATGTGGCAACTATTTTTGATTATAATCAATTATCAGATTTTTTTGTTTGAGCTATAATCGAATAATTTTAGAAAAAAACGCGGTTATGATATATTTTAAATCTTTTAATTTAGAGAAATAATGATAGTGAACAGAATAATAGTCGGTACAAGTATAATAGTTGGGTCCCTTAAATTTAGATGGTCCCTGAACAAAATTTTGTAGGTCTGAAACTTCGAAAACATGGTTCGCATTTGTTTACTTGTGTTTTTGAAATTTTCTCAAAATTTGCGGGACCCATCTTAAATCATAAATTAATGGTCGAATTTCGGAGTCTAAGCATCTAGATGCGCTTTTCCTGACTTTTTGCCATTCTACTGTGGATATATCTTAACAAGGTTAGCCGGTTATTGTGCAAGTAGCACAGAATGTTCCGACAACAGTTTTTTTCTCAATTTCTTGTCGTTTTTTTGGGCAAACTGAAGCTAAGGTATATTCGACAGTTATAGTTAAAAAAAGCAAATTGAAAAGCAACTCTTGTAGAAAAATTACTTGAAAAACGAAAAAAAAACTATTCAAAAAGTTTTTGAAGTTTTTCAATTTTTTGATTTTTTGAAACTTTTGATTCCAAAAAGTCCAATAAAACACTAGGTTTTTACTTTTTAATTTAAGCTATTGTAAGCCAAGGTATTAAGCTTTTAAGCAATTAAAATAAGACTGCTTGCTCGCTTTACTTACTCAAATTAGACGAAAAATCAAAAACTTCAAACCGGTTTTTCTCGACACTGGGAAAATTGTTTTAAATTTTATAATGTGGATCTAATCACGACTGTAACGGCTTTCATATGATATATCACTCAACCTAATCCGATGATTGTTTGTGATACATGATTGTGCGTGGAAAACAGCAAAAGAACAAAAAACGAAAATACACCCAAAACAAATTTCCTCTTCATTATCAATGGTCGGAACAATTATACTTAATGGCAAAGTTTTTGTTAGTAGACTGGAGCTCTAAAATGTGATAGAGCGTAAAAACACTCACTGGTTGGTCTTTGAGTCATAGTGGTTTGGATGCATGAGGTCAGGGGGACACCTGGCCAGTTCACTCAGCCTTGTTCCCCCCACTGACTGCAGGGTGTTCCTGAAGGTGCAGAAGCACTTGCCCCCCACATTCAATTGCACCTTCTCCAGGGGAGCGCCCTCACACCGTCGCATTGTTGACAAGCTTAAAAAGTTTCAACCATTTTTCTCACAGTAGCTATGAAACAAAACTTCAATCTAAGATTTTTTTCAATGTCAAACCTTTTTAGGGAGTTATAGATAATCTATGGCAAAGGAAAACAAATATATGTTGTAGGTTTTTTATGCAATAAAAAATTTTGGGCAGTACTTACTGGCACAAAATATTTTAGATATTGGAGCCAGAAATCCTCGATGCCAGACAATTAAATACAATGGATCTGTTCATTAGTCAGCTTCAAATAACTCTGCTATTTTGTTTTAAATAATTTTGTAAGTCATCTAGAAAAATTCAGTTCAATTTTTAAACAAAAACAAAAAGTCATTATGGTAAGTTAATACTTACGTGCTAATTTTTTTTTCTAATGGTAACTTGAGCCCATCGGGTACTATTGAATGGATCTCATTGTTCAACGAGATGGTCTGCTCTTCACCAGCGGTGCTTTTTATCCCATCTATCTCGTCATAGCGCTGTTCCAGGGTTTCAATCTCATCCAAGGCACTTTGAATGTCTGGCCTAGTGAAGCAAAAGAAGAACTGCAAGGTTGGAATCAGTTTCAAAACAATCGAAAAATGGCCAAATTTTTTCAGAAGTTGTAAATTTTTAGTAAAATGTGAGATTTTTCTCAAAAATTAAGTAGGTAAGGTAATAAACAGGTTAGAATACAGTACTATAAATAACTTTTAGGCCGAAAAAAAGCTCAAAAGGAAATATTTAAATTTAATCCGGTCAATCTGTCTGTATGCCGCCGAGACGTATTTAGTCTTTTCAACTCAGCAGGTAACTGGCGGGAGCTTTTTTCTTGATTGAGCCAAGGACCACGTTGTCAGTTTTCATCAGCACCATGAAAAGCATGATTAGCCCTTAATCCCTTTAGAATTGTGAAAGTAAAATTGATTAACCACTCAATTTCAAGACTCCAAGAAGTACTAGTTTTCATTAAAAACTAAAATTCGTGTCTCCTATGACGTATGGCCTAAAAGCTCAAAAAGACAGGAAGAAAAATAAAAGGATAAATTGGAGCTAATTATAATTTTTTCCACTGTGTATCTACAATTGCGTGACTATTTAAAGAGGAAATGTCATTTACGTGACAGGAAACTATCAGGGGAAAAAGTAACCAGAACAAACTCTAACGTGTGAAAAAATACCAGTCTCAAAAATGCTTGAAATGTCAAGCATATAACTGAATTCGAAAAACCTATCTGCTAAGTGAAAAAATTAAGGTAGCCGGGAACGTTTTTTGTCATAGTCAATCGCTGCGAACGGAATGTAGTTATTGTGCGACTATTGAGACCGGGAAACATCCTTGACGGAGCCAATAGGCTCCGCTCTCGCTATCATGACGTGATCCAACATTCTTTCTTTAGAGTATGAAAGCGGTCTTTTCTAGAGTAATAATTGTTTCCTCGATTGGCGCACAAGTTGAATTTTTATCTTAAGGCGTTGATGCTAGGCAGATTTTTAGAGTGTTCCGATTTGTACAGAAAACAACGAAACCTGGCACATGCGCTGAGTCTTTTTAGACGGAAGCCAAATTAGCAAACAAAAAACTATACCCGAATAATCTGGGTTGATTTCCCATTAAAAACCAGCGCTGTAAAGGTGTAAACACAGCAACCGCCATCTTGTAATTAACCATTT